>NW_027456692.1:0-9327 GCF_040206685.1 Ascaphus truei | reverse complement strand
GTGATGGGGGAGATGATGAAGGGTGATGGGGGAGATGATGAAGGATGATGGGGGAGATTATGTTTTGTGCATTTTTGTATGTCTGCGGTCTCACCAAATAAACCCCATTTTATTCAACAATGTTGTCCTGCCTAGTGGATTGATCCAAGAAGGTATAAAAGGTGTTAAAAGTGCTTTCGTGACAGGCTTTTAAAAAAAGAAATGTATAATTTTGAATAATAAATGCTGTTTTACTCGTGCGGCCCAAATCTGTTTTCCTTGGAGCATTTCGGCCCTTCTCACTTTACAAGTTGTGCAGGCCTGTCACTTAGCTAATGTGATTACAGAGTAGTAATAGCAATGAATTAGTCAAAAGGGAGTATATGTAGCATTTCATAAAATTACAATGTCTACTTTTCTACTCGACTCTAAAAAGCTTCTACATCTTTGCAAAAATATGCACTAATGTGACAGGAATTATGCACTAAAAGGGGTTATTATTCAAATAGCTAAAGGTTTATAAAAGAAAATGCAGTAGAACTTTGTTCTATTTGCAGGCTGTAAACAACCTGAAAGCAACATGACACAATTCTTCAGATCCTATATTAATCCCACAGCGCACAAAAATCTTTACAAGATGTCATTATTAAGGTCATAATGTATATCTTCAAGTACTTGAAGTTCTTACTGTAAAACAATCATCTCCATAGGGAGTTTTAATGACCTAGTAAAACATGGGTCAGATATAAAACTCTATCAGATTTACATGATAAAAAGTAAAAGAATACTGTACTTGTCAATTCAGTGTGATAAAAACAATGACTGATTTGAGGATGGCTCACCAATGTTCACAGTGCAAAAACATGGAGAAAAAAATATTGGGACCATTTACTAGTTTGTAATATTTCACTACTTAAGCTTTTCAGGACAGGAACTGCTACAATAATAACAGTTCAGTTGTGTGAAGCCATTGAAGTATGAATCTGTAAGATTCGAATAAAACATTTAAATAAATGTACAAATTCTGGTGTGCACAAGTCAACTGAGTAAGAAAGAAAGATGTATGTGTAGCTGGGTGTTCATATAACAGGTTTATAAAAAAAACAAAAATATAAATACCTTGTTATTTACTCCTAGCCCTGTGTGCAGCTAATGAGGATCTTTGAGGAGGATTCTGTGCCTCCTTTTTTATGTTTTTGTTTGTTCACACTATCCTCTTTGCACCGGCAGGATAACCATATATATACTAAGAATTAATATATAATTGCATAGTAAGGTGAGCGGTAGATCACAAGTTATGTATTTATAAAAAAAACACAAAGAAATATCTCATAGAGAAGAAAAGTTATTTAATTTGAATGTATTGATCTCATATTGGTCACCAGCCCTCATTTACAATACACTATCACTTCTCCAAAATGTTCCCAACTAAAATAACTCAAGAGGCCAACTCATTGGCTGAAAACCTGCTTTTGTTTTATTATAATACAAATAAAATAGTTGTTATAAATAATTTAACATTACATTATTACATAAATAATGGATTATACTAGTAGTTACAAGTGATAGTTTGCTAATATCAGATTGGACAGAAGTACATTTTGGCCTATGTTAATCCTTCTGGCCAATATCCTCAGAAGTCCGTTAAATGTGTTATCATGACATTACCCCCATTAAACATATCAATAGTTGTAACGCATATCCACGAAGGTGATTAGCGTTATGATGCCGTTGTGTTGACCATAAACATATCGTATTTTTAACTTATGCAAATAATACGCGAATAAGCAATTAACCTAACAACCCAGATCCATTCTCCTCTGTTCATGGAAATAACGTTATGATTATTAGGTCCCCAAAACCTGCCGTTACTCACATCCAGACAATGATTATTATAGCGTTTTTTCAGGCAATACAAGGAAAAAATGGCATGTCTTAAGTTCTACCCAAATTATTGTACTGAGTGTAGGACTTAACCTTTTCATTACACGACATACATAGATATATAGTATAGATCATATTAATGTCTGAAACAGATCAAGAAATGCATTTGATAATGTGTCATGTTCATATATAACAATTATATTGTTCCTAGTGATTAAAGTGAATGTAGGATATGTTTGGCTGCCCTAAAATGGTATATCATGTTTACTGTATTAAGTTTGGGTGTACAATAAGGTGTCTACATATTATAACAAGAATTACCAAGAGATAGAAGTTGGACACAAAACATTTAATGACACACAGTTACTTCACTGTGCGTGAAAAAGTAAACAAATCGGGAGATGGAATGGAACAAAGTGCGCTAAATAGGAACACAGCCTGTAGGGGGGAACAATCAATGCATACACCACTATCTATAGGGACTATACTGAAATGTGCTCACTGAACAGACTCAGGTGGTCACTATGACATATAACACGGGTCAAATGACATGGACCAAGCCCTATAGAGGTGCAATGTATACCATAACCAGTGATAACCTGCTGTATCACAATGATAAATAGCAATAAATGCCTGTATGCACAAAAGAAGTGTGTAAATTAAAATCCAATATCCACAGGTGAAGCAGTACAAAAGGTATAGTTCCTATAAATTAAACGTGGATGTAATAGTTTGTAGAGTTCAGGTCCAAAATGCTGGCTGAAAGCTGCCCCAGAACCACGGACCACCAATCCTGAATAGATAACAAGACAAACACAAAAAAACAGGGGCGCTGTAGCAAGTAAAAGATGTAATTGTTGGACAAGATCTATAAAATCAACAGTTAGTGTTTGCATAAACTAGAGCAAAACAAAAAAAAAAGATGAAGTTGTATACTAAAAATGAATTAAGAACCAAAAACGTTTGCCTGTAAGGGTGATGAGTGATCTAAGCCCAGTAAATATGTTAACATGGACTATCCTATGAAGCGAGTGGTGCGAAGTCCCCCTGGTTCACCGGTGCTACGCGTGTCCTCAGGAGCCGTTTCAGGAACCGATGATGCTGCTGCTGTCTCTCCCTGTGCTGCGCTCATCCCTCGTGTGTTCCCACTTGGTTGGTGTCGCCCTGCCTCCTGGGGTTAGGCTGCTGGTATCCTGGCGTCCTGTGGGGGTAAACTTCATCCCTTCTGACACTCCTCTGCATACTTCCAGTGTTTCAGTGCGGGATACCGGATTTTTAGAACTCTCCTCGCTTCTACCACCCAATCACTCTGGCTTGAGTCTTTGGTATTTACAGTCTTAGCTTGACTCTCTGTAGGCACCTGCCCACTAGTCGAAATAGAATGTCCTACGTGTTTCGGCGCTACTACGCCTTCCTCAGGAATGTTTTTGGGACACTGCACTATTAGCCTATAATATCTGTATTCACCTCGGATTAAGCCCCGCTGATTGGCCAAGGCCTTAATAGGTAAATTGCTCTTCACAGCTTAACATAATTACGTACTGATGACTCAATATCATCTCTCTTACTGTAGGTTACATCCTATCAAGCAGATGTTAAGGGCAATGTTCCAAAATTCACTACAGTCCATATCATTGAATCTAATACAGTAAAATTAATTACTAATACAACAATATGCAAGTCTTCACAAATACATAAATAAACTTATACATTATACATTTTATTAATAATTTAATTAAAAACCTAACTAATATTTATATTAGTATACTTATTCCAAACATGTGTGATACAAGTGTATACTTCCCATTATTTGCATCTAAATTATATGTAATTCTCATAACGCTGCTATTGGATCAACACACAGAAGCACATAACTGAATCTCATCTCGTCAATGAAAACTCCCAGTTAAAATATAAAGGTGGGGGATAAAAGGAGGGGGGGGCTACTATATATGCCCTCATATTCTACTCCTTACTGAAATGCATGTAAATCTAGCTCCTGATTCAAGCCGTATGGTGACATAGTAAGCAATTTGAAAATCCAATACGATTCCCTCTGCCTTAACCTCAAAAATCTATCCCCTCTCATAGCACCCATATTGACACTCTCAATTCCAAGAGTTTTAACCCTTGGGGATCCCGTGCATGCTCCAGCGCAAAATGTCTGGATACACATGACCCATGAACCCCTTAGCAATGTTGCGTTTGTGCTCAAGGAATCTTTCCCTCAGCTATCTCTTAGTGCGCCCTATGTATTGTCGCCCGCAGGGGCACGTTAAACGGTATATAACATGAGTACTATTGCAATTTATAAATTGTTTTATCGGGAACTTATCCTGTGTGACTTTTGAAGTGAATGTATTAACTTTATTACTGATATTATGACAGGTTAAACATCTATTCCCTCCACATTTATAGCAACCAGCTGGGAGTACTGGAAGCCAAGTTTCTTGTACTTTAGAGATGCTGCTTAACCCATTCTTTTTCTTACGCAGCATTCTCGGTGCGATAATATTTTTTAAAGATTTGGCTTTTTTAAATATGATTGATGGTCTTTCCTCTAATACATTTTTTTTAAAATAATCATTCGTCAGGATCCCTCAGTGCTTGTTCATGATTTTATTTATAGTTTTAGCCGACCTACTATATTTAGTAATAAACAGTGTCTTATTTCCTATTGAATTTGTTTTATCTATATCTTTTTCCTTCTTTTTCACAAGTAGGTTTCTATTTAGGTTCCTTACTTTCCTTAGGGACTGATCTATCTCGTCATTCCTATAGCCCTTTTCCACAAATGTATTCTTTAATACGATAGCCTGTTCTTCAAAATCTGTTTACTTTGTACATTTCCTCTTTACAGGTATACGTAAAAATTGTCCATAGGGGATATTGGATTTCCACTTCTTCAAATGATTGCTCTTGGAGTGTAGGTAACTATTGGCATCTACTGTTTTAAAATGTGTTTTTGTACATACCCTAGCATTCTCACTGAACAAGTTAAGATCTAAAAACTGAATTGATTGCACATCATATGTTACCGTAAAATTCAAATTCATATCATTAGTATTAATAAAAGCAATACAATCCTTTAAGCGGTCCACTCCCCCTTTCCAAATAAAAACAAGGTAATCTATATATCGCTTGTAAAACAATATATTATCTAAAAATGGGTTATTGTTCCATATTGCTTTATCCTCCCAGTAGCCCATATAGAGGTTGGCGAAACTGGGAGCAAATTTAGTGCCAATAGCTGTCCCGCAGCATTGTTGATAAAATTTCCCTTCAAAATTTAAATAATTGTGTTTTAAGATATAGTTTATGCTATTTGTAATAAAATCTACCTGTTTCGGACACATTAAAAAATCTCTCCATAAAAAAGTATCTCGCCGCTTTGAATCTCTTGTCATGCTCAATGCATGTATATAATACTGATACATCGCATGTAACCCAGATAGGGTCATCTGACCAAATGAAATTCTTAATGAGATCCAGTAAATGTCCTGTATCCCTTAAATACGATTTAAATTTTTTAACGTGTTTCTGCAAAAATGAGTCTATAAATTCAGATAAATTAGAGGTAATGGAATCAATCCCGGCAACTATAGGTCTCCCTGGAGGATCAGTAAGACTCTTATGAATCTTTGGTACATGGTAAAATAATGGTGTTCTAGGATGAATAATATTTAAAAATACATACTCCACTTTATTTAAAATTTTCATATCCAACCCTCCTTTCAGAAGTTCAATTAGTTTTTCTAATAATTAAAAATAGGATCCCATTTTAATTCCACATAAAATACTGGGTCTCCTAATAATCTCATGGCCTCCTTTAGGTACTCTATTTTGTCTTGGACCACGATTCCTCCTCCCTTATCAGCTTGTCGTATAACCAGGTCACTGTTGTTTCTCAAATCTTCCATGGCTAATTTTTCCATTTGTGTGAGGTCATGATTAAAATTAGTTTCAAATTCACACATATTTTTAAAATCTTTAAAAAAAAATTGATAAAATAATTCAATATTATGGCCCTTGGATTGTGCTGGGTAAAATGAGGATTTGGGTTTAAAATCAGTGTTCCTGATAAGAGTCCCAAGTTCTGTCTCTATTGTATCAATTTCATGGGCTTCCAGTTCCCCCTGTTCATTCAATAATCCCATCATGTTGGCTAAATAATCTTGCTCCTTTTGGTTGAAGCCTACATCATAGATCGGTACACCTACATCCCTATTTGCCTTTAAAAAGTGTTGTTTAAGGGTAAGCTTTCTAGTAAACCTATGTAGGTCAATAAAGAGATCAAATAGGTTGTGGCTACTGGTGGGGGCAAACGATAGGCCTTTCTCCAAAGACCTAATCTGAACTGGATTAAGGATCTGTGAGGATAGATTTAATATACTGCTCACTTTGTCCTCCTTATTTAACCTTGACGCTTTCTTTTGTTGAGCTTCCTTGCCCCCTCGACAACCTCTTTTTCTAGTTTTCTTAGTTCCTTTTGCATCTGTGCCAGTAGTTCCTTCCTTACCTGTAGGGATTAATCCTGTAGCACCTGGGAGTGTTTTTTTGCCCCCTGCACTAACCGACCCTTGGTTTTTGACCTTGTCTCCCTCCCTAAAAAAAACACTGGAGTAGTGTGGGGTGGGAACTATATTAAAATCTTTGGGTCTAGCCCCACTGGGGCATTCTATGTTGGCATTGGTGGTGCCTGGGGTCTTATTAGTCTCTACCCTGGTGTTTTCTAATGGTGGAGTGTTATCCCTACCTTTGACTCTAGATGTATGACCAGATGCTCTTCTATGTCTTACAAATGGTTGTAGAGTGCCTTTGTTCATCCAATTTTGTTCTCTACCTTGTTCTATAATATTTCCATCTCTTTTAGTCTCCCATTGCCCCTGGAATTTATCCCTCTTTCTTACCTGATTGTTGTGTTGATTGGTAATCCTGGATTTTTTAGCTCCCCAATTTCTCTGTTGTTCCAAGTTTTAATCTCTAATATCTCTTTCAAATTTGTTATTTTTCATTTAAAAAATTTCATCGTTAAATTTTTCCATTTTTTTGTCTAAATTAATTTTTAACTCTCTAAACCCTGATTTTTCTTTATGTTTTTTGAGCTAATTTTAGAGTTTCGTAATTTCCTTACCCGTGCTCTCTAGTTTCTTTTCTCTAAAGCGAAGTCCGGGTAAACTCCTCATCTTTAAATGTTGGGTTCTTTAAAAGCCTCAAACCTCTGGGAATTCTATCTTCCTCTATATACTTCTTTAGGAAAACCATATCCGACCAATTTTTAGACTCGATCCTAAGGAGATCTTCTAGTTTATTAAAGCTTCTGGCTAGTTCATATCTGGGTTCCTAATATGTATATTTAGTGTGATTAAGTATACCCTTGGCGAGAACCTTCCTCTTAAGATATCTATCATTACTGTAGCAAAGTGTTAAAAAATATTTTTTCCATTCTGTTACGCGTTTGCTGCCCGCAGACCAGACCCGTGCCCTGTGCCGAAGGGGGAAGTAGGGATACACGCACCCGCAGCAAAGGGAGCGAATCCGGAGTGTGGTGTTAAGCATTGCCAGGCCAGATATAAGTAACGTAGACAATACTTGCCGGTACCGGGTATAGGAATAGAATAGTGATTGCCTTGCCGAGGTCAGGGAGCGGAGAGCTTAGGAAGGTTGAAGTCCAAGCCGTGATCGTGGGATGCCAGAGAATACATAGTCCAAGGAGAGCCAAAGTCGAGAGCCAAAGGGGGTAGTCTTATGAGCCGTGTCAAAACCTGTAGAAACCGAGAGTACACAAAACACATCCATACAGAGACTATGTCGAGCGATGAGTGAGGGCTCAGAGATGCTAGATAAGGCTGGGCTGACCAATCAGGGATGGAGGCGGGTCAGCAGGACTGCAGGGAGCCTCTCTGGATAGATGTGGCTGATAAAACCCAGGTGAGCACTGGTAGCACTCTGATTACACCTGTGCAGTGAACGGGGGCGGAGCCTAACAGCAGGAGTGGAAGTAGAAGAGTGGATGCTGGGCGTGCGCTCTGTAAGCTGCATGTGCATGCGACCAGCATTGGAGGAGGACACACGTGTGTGCGCAGGACGGAGGAGTTGACAGCCCATGGAGGCAGGTAAGGGGAGGTCTCTGCGCACCCTGAGTATCCCTGAGGGTATTCTGTGTGTTCCGGAAACGGCACTGAGAAATCAGATTCCTAACAGTACCCCCCTCTTCAGGAATGGCCTCTGGACGGTTCTCAAAAGGTTTCTCCGGAAACCTCCTTCTGAAGGCTCTAAGAAGAGCCGGGGCGTGAATGTCCTTTAAAGGAACCCAAGGCCTCTCCTCGGGTCCAAAACCTTTCCATTGCACCAGGAACTGGAGTTGACCCCTGGGCACGCGGGAATCCAATAAAGATTGAACCTCATACTCTTCGTTATTTGGATGGTAGCTGGATCCAGCTTGCGGGTCTGGTCCAGGAAGAAATGACTGGAGACGAAAGGTTTTAAGAGAGAAACATGAAAAACATTGTGGATCTTCATACTGCGTGGTAGCTGGAGGCGAAATGCCACAGGATTGATCTGTTCTAAAATAGGAAAAGGACTCAGGAATTTAGGTGCCAATTTTGGGGATGGTACCTTTAAGTGGATATTTTTAGAGGAGAGCCATACCAAATCCCCTGGCCTGTACCTGGGCGCAGGACGACGGAGGCGATCGGCCTGAAGTTTAGATCTGCGGGAGGAGTTAGGAAGGGTTGTTTGAATCCTGGACCATGCTGCTGGAGAGAAGAAATGCGTTCGTCTACAGCCGGTACCCCAGAAGGAATGTTGGCGATGGGCAAGCAGGAAAGGTGAAACCCATAATGTATAGAAAAGGTGTCTCACGGGTGGCTTCATTCTTGGCAGAATTAACAGCATGCTCCGCCCAAGGGAGGAGTTGAGTCCAATCATCCTTGGAATCAGAAATAAAGCATCTTTGGTACTTTTCCAGAGACTGGTTAATCCTCTCCGTCTGTCCGTTGGACTGTGGGTGGTATGCAGAGGAGAAGGAAGAAGAAATGCCCAATCTCTTAGTGAAAGTTCTCCAAAACTTGGACACAAACTGGGACCCTCTGTCAGAAACGATAGAAGAAGGGATCCCATGAATTCAAAAAATGTGATCTGTAAAGATATCAGCGAGGGCGGGAGAGGTGGGCAGTCCCTTAAGTGGGATAAAATGTGCCATCTTAGAGAATCTATCCACGACCACAAGATTGTGTTAATTCCTCTGGACTTGGGTAACTCGACGATGAAATCCATAGAAATATGGGACCAGGGACGGTCGGGGACTGGAAGAGGTAGGAGGAAACCTTGGGGTATTTGACGAAGTGTCTTGTTCTGCGCGCAGATAGGGCAAGCGCGGGTATATTCCAAAATATCTTGGGACTTTTTGGGCCACCAACAATTCCGACGTAAAAGGTCAAAAGTCTTCTTAAAACCTGGATG
>NW_027456691.1:0-9538 GCF_040206685.1 Ascaphus truei | reverse complement strand
TTTCTTAAAACTGACTTAACCGTTTTTCTCTTATTCGGCCACCAATATTTGTGTTTCAGTGTCAACAAAACATTTTCTCTCCCTAGGTGAGGGTGTCCCACACTGTCATGTGCTTGCGTAGCTATCTGCATTCTGCTTGCTACAATGAATTCATTAGTATCAATTACAACCATGCAATTATTGTCGATCTGTTTAAATGAGTATTTTTTAGGATAACCAGGTGGATTAGGCCTGGTAGTATCCAGACAAGCATACAACTCTGCATCGAGACTGGCTGACTTTGACTTTGCCCTTGTCAACACTTTGTTAACGGCAAATTTTTGACTTACAGTTTGCGCGAGACTATCTGCAAACTGGTTACCCATAGTATGAACCGCGCTGGCTCATGTACACTGGCGACACACTTTATTCGAGCTTGGCTAGTCCCACGAATTCGGGTATACCCGGGTGTATTGAGGTTTGTGACTGTTTTCTGCCCGAGTGCATTGAGGTATTTTCCAAGCAGGGATTGAAGCATTTTATTCCCGCTGGCTGCAATACTGCACAGTATATATATATATACTGCATTATAATTCATGAATTTATGCCATCTGGTAGACACGCGAAGCATTGCAGCCTATTAAATCCTAATCATTATCATTTAACAGATCAGCCGCCCGTCAGCCAGGCATGAACCCAGGCTGGGAAGGCAAACGCAACGGGGCTTGTTAGAGGTGAGGAGCGGCGCATTCCAGGTATCTGCCAGGTACATACTGGGTATTTGCTCGAATAAAGTGTGTCGGTGCAGTACAATTTCAATATCAGGCTTTTGATCAAAATAGGCCGCAATAGCCTTCCACTTAGCAATGTGCGTTAGTGGTTTTCTTTTGGCATTCAAAATCCATTTGATTTCCATATTGGGAGATCCTGCAGTGCTGACCGTGCTAAGCATGCGGAATCTGTAACTATAAGTACATGTCCTTAAATAACCTGGGCTCGATGCCAAACTTTCTTCTCCCAAGTAATGCCTCGTGATAAGTTATATCCTGCACTAAGCAGAAACACAAATCGCGATATTTTACTTTTAGACTCACGTATTCACACCCTGAGATGCAAGGGTATTGTGAGATTATTATAAAGAAAGGTCACTCAGAGTTTGTATAAGATAAGGCTTGTTGTTTATTGTATTACAACAAAAATAACCAGAAATATCACAAGCAAAATTGCAAAGATAACAAGCTAACTTTATGAGCTAACAGCTAACAGTAACAATCCATTTCTAACTATGCAGAGATTATTTAGTTAGTATGCCTGTCATACTCACGAACCCAAAGATATTATGATAGGTCACGACAGTCTCAGCTAGGTCTCGTCTCAGTGTGGTTTCCCACTTCGGTTCTAATCAATAAGGTGTCACGCTGACTTATATTGTGTCTATTGTTTACTGCGTACGTGACGGACGTGTGATATGTGACAATCTTCTGTGGCTACTGACGTGTGTTACTAGCATTTACAGTTTGACCACAGCGTGTTTACTTGATCCACTTCTGCTTTTATGCGTAAGTCCCTGTGTACCAACGAAATGTTTCAACACTACATCCTTGCCACTTCTCAGCAATTCTAATGACCTGATATTATACCTGAGGCAAAAAATAGCTAACAGTCTAACAGTATACTCTAAGCTGTACTAAGACATATGTACCTGTAACCTATAATAATATGCTATATATGTCATAAGCTACTTGTACTCCATAACAGCTGTAAGAATTGAAGGGCCCAAGCAAAGCCCCCACCTCTATACACACACACTGCAGCCCCACCTCTATACACATAAACACACTGTGTTTGTGTGTATAGAGGTGGGCCCTGCAGTGTGTTTGTGTATATATAGGTGGGCCCTGCACACTGCAGCCCCCACCGCTATACACACCAACACACACTGCTGCCCCCACCTCTATATACACACACAAACACACTCTGCATGGCCCACAACTGTATATAGAAACACACACTGCAGCCCCCACCTCTATATATACACACACACTGCTGCTCTCAGCATTATATACACACACTGCAGGGCCCACATCTGTATACAGAAACACACAATGCAGCCCCCACCTCTATTCACACACACTCTGCAGAGCCCACATCTGTATACAAAAACACACACTGCTGCCCCCACCTCTATACACACAAACACACACTGCTGTCCCCACCTCATATACATATACACACACACACACTCTGCAGGGCCCACATCTGTATACAGAAACACACACTGCAGCCCCCACCTCTATACACACACACTCTGCAGGGCCCACATCTGTATAAAGAAACACACACTGCAGCCCCCACCTCTATACACACACGCACTCTCCAGGTCCCACATCTGTATACAGAAACACACACTGCAGCCCCCACCTCTATACACACACACACACTCTCCAGGGCCCACATCTGTATACAGAAACACACACTGCAGCCCCCACCTCTATACACACACACACACTCTCCAGGGCCTACATCTGTATACAGAAACACACAACCAGGGTTGCCACCTTCTATTGAAGGCTAACCCAGAGATAACAAAAAATTTATAGATCTTTTTATTATATATTTATTTATCTTGCCTTTGGCTGTAACCTCCCCTCCAAATTCCGTCAACATGGCTGCGCAACATCACGTAATGCCCATTGCCATAACAACAAGACGCTCCGTGACGTCACGCGGCATCAAGTTGACATGACAACGGGATGCATTATGGCGCAGAGGCATCAGGTGATGCCACATTGTCATGGCAACATGTCACTGCCTGACGTCAGTGTCTCGTTGTCATAGCAACGGGATGCGTCATGTGATGTAATTTGTTTTTAAAAATTATCTATAAATGTGTCCCTACGGGAGAGAGGGGGGGGGGCAGAGAGGAAGGGGGTAAACGCTTGTTTTACGAAGCCCTCCACCCCCTTTTCCTTTGTTTTTTCCCTCCCCCCCCTTTTTATTGATATTGTATAGTCCTGTTTGATGAGTTGTACTCTCCATAGCCTACATTGGGGCAGTTGCTTGTTGTATGATCTTTTGTTCATTCAATACATTTTCTATTGGCATTTGACCATTGGCTGATTTTCCTTTATATTGTGTGCTGGGAACATATATATATATATATATATACACACATATACATACAGTACATACATAATAATAATAATAGCATGTTCTTCTATAGCTCTGCTAGTTTTACGTAGCACTTTACAGAGACATTTTGCAGGCACAGTCCCTACCCTGTGGAGCTTACAATCTATGTTTTTGGTGCCTGAGGCAAAGGGAGATAAAGTGGCTTGCCCAAGGTCACAAGGAGCCGACACCGGGAATTCAACCAGATTCCCCTGCAAACCCAGTGGCAGTCAGTGTCTTTACTCACTGAGCCACTCCTTCTCCCTATACATATATATACACACACACACACACACACACACACACACACACACACACACACACACACACACACACACACACACACACACACACACACACACACACACACACACACACACACACACACGACACCCAGAGAACACACTCAGGACACACAGGATACACCCAGGACACACACAGGACGTACATCCCTCCATTCGCTCACCCCCTCCCCCATATACCTCCATCCTCTCTCCCCCCCATATCCCTCCATACTCTCTCCCCCCCATAGCATGGGGAGAGAGGAGTGAGAGAGAGGGGGGGTGGAGAGAGAGGTGAGAGAGAGGAGTGAGAGAGAGGGGGGAGGGAGGAGTGTGAGAGAGAGGTGGGAGAGAGGAGTGTGAGAGAGAGGGTGATAGGGACACTGGAAGAGGAGAGATTGTGAGAGCACCCCCTGGAGGATTGAGGGGGCCTGTTTGAGGCCTGTGGAGGGGGCCTGCCGAGCTGACTGCTGATAGGTGCCCATGGAGGTGCCTGTCGGAAACTTCCCTTCTACCAGTCTGCAGCATGCTGCCTGGACAGGCATCTCAATGGACACCTTCCAACAGGCCACCTCTGCGGATCAGGACAGATTAGTTTTGCTGACAGGGGTCTGGCACCTTTCCCATTACTCATTGGGCCCAGGACAAGAGGCCCTGCACACAGGACACACACAGGCAGCATACACACATCTCTATCCCCCCATGCTCTGTGTCTCTCTACCCCCAAGCTTTCTCTCTCTCTCCCCGTGCTGTTCTCTCTCTCTCTCCCCATGCTGTCTCTATTTCACTCCTTGCCTAGTATATAGTTTAGTGGGTGGCATAATAACCTGTATAGTTCTGCTACATGGTAAATTAGGTCAGTAGGAGAGGGTTAAAATGAAAATAATAAAACTTTAATTCGTCCAAGCTGAGTAGGACGGATAAGGGAAAACGCAAAGCGCGCAAAGACAAAGGGGCGGCTTCCACCCACAGCGGTGAGGATTCGTTTGCAGTCGAAACTAGCTCCCTTTACACACACCTGCACAGGAGAACACAGAGAGACATAGGTAACAGGAAGTATGTGGATATGTTTAAGCTGTCTGTAAAGGGGCGAGCAGAGATGAAACGTGCGCGAGAGGCGGGCGGAAAAGGGCAGGTAGTGAGGAATAATGCGAACTGGGTTATGGGTTTCATTGTATTCGGGGACTGTTTCCTTTCAAAACATCCCAAGGAATTGCATAATGTGATGAAATACATGAGTGTGATACAGAACATACATGACGAACACGGGGGATCAGTGTGGCGAGATTATGATGAGCAGTTCAGGCACAGGTGGCAGGGAGATACACGGTTGAGTCTGGGGAAGATGGACATGGAATTGTGGATGAAGCTAGTGGGAAACACGAGCCAGGGGGGTAACGCGCCCTTTCGCAAGGGGCCGGGCGGTCGGCCCGGGAGTCATTCAGCAAGCAGAGGCAGCAACGGGGAGTGCTGGGCGTTTAACGATAAATACTGCAGACAGGGGGGGGGGGGGAGTTGCAAGTTCAAACGTGTGTAGCCAATGCGGGGGTAGCCACCCCATTAAGAAATGCTTCAAACCCCGGGGCAACCACAGCCAGGGGAGAGGAAGGGAGGCACCTAACCACAGGCCCCAACACCGTTCAGCCTTAGCGGGCTGAGCTATTGGTTAAGGGGGTACCCCGACCAGGAGAAAGCAAGGTTCCTGGAAGGGGGATTTAGAAAGGGGTTTCACATACCAGTGGGGGGGGGAGGGGGGGTGGTACAAGCTAGGGATGTTAGCCGGAACTTGAAATCCGCTGCAACACACAGACACATAGTTAAAGGAAAAATAGAGAAAGAGATAAAATTGGGGCGTATGGCAGGCCCATTCGCATCCCCCCCCTATCGCCCAGTTAATTATTTCCCCGCTGGGTGTAGTGCCAAAAAAGGAACCGGGCAAATTCAGGCTAATACAACACCTGTCATACCCAAGGGGGGGGGGGTCTGTGAATGATGCCATAGACCCGGAGCTATGCCGGGTACAATACCAATCATTTGACACCGCCATAGGGATAATTAAAACATGTGGGGAGGGAGCACTATTGGCAAAAATCAACATAGAATTAGCCTTCCGGCTGTTACCTTTGGCCCCCAGCAGCTTCAGATTCACAGGGTGTAAATTTGAGGGTGCGTATTACATTGATAAATGTCTCCCCATGGGTTGTGCCATTTCATGCGCCTACTTTGAGGCTTTTAGTACTTTCTTGCATTGGTGCATAATCAGTCAGATGGGGACTAGCACAGTTGCGCACTATCTGGATGACTTCCTGCTGGTGGGTCCCCCGGGTTCACTGCAGTGCAACAGTTTGCTGGAGAGTACTAAGGGGATCATGAGGGAATTGGGGGTTCCCATAGCAGAGGGGAAAACTGAGGGCACAACAGAAATTCTGTCATTCCTCAGTATAGAGATTGACACGCTTGCGAGGGAATCACGCTTACCCGCAGACAAGGTTAGGAAGCTTAGAATGAGCCTAGGTCAGGTCAGGGAGGCCAGGAAGGTGACCCTGAAACAAATGCAGTCACTGCTGGGTCTGCTAAACTTCACCTGCAGAGTAATCCCCATGGGCAGGATATTTAACCGCAGGTTGGAAAGGGCCACTGCGGGGGTAAAAAAGCCCCAACACCATATCCGAATCACCAAGGAGCTTAGGGCAGATCTGGAGATATGGGGGTTTTTTCTCAGGGAGTTTAATGGGAGAAGGCTGTGGGTCACGGACGGCGAGACCAGCGACGCACTGCAATTATTCACTGACGCATCCGGGGGGCACGGGTTCGGGGCATACTTTAGAGGGGAGTGGTGTGCGGGGCCATGGCCAGCTGACTGGGTGGAGACAGGGCTAACTAAGAACATGGCTTTCCTGGAGTTGTTCACCATTGTAGTAGCGGTAGAGCTATGGGCCAAGGAGTTAGCGAACAAGCACATAATATTCTGGTCAGACAATTTGGGGGTAGTGGAGGCAGTGAATGGCCTATCGGCTACGTCACCACCAGTGATAAGGTTGTTGCGCAGGCTGGTCCTGCAGTGCATGCAAGGGAACATAAACGTTAAGGCAAAGCACATCCCCGGGAAGCTTAATGTAATTGCACACACGCTATCCCGCTTTAACTGGCCTGCATTTAGGAGAGCAGCCCCAGACGCCCAGGCAAGAGGTTTGACCTGCCCAAATTATCTATACCAGCTAGGGCAGAGGGAGTGATGGCTTTGGTGCAGCAATCGCTAGCCCCCCGCACCTGGAAGACGTATAACAACGCATGGCGGCAATGGCGCAGTTTCAGGAAGACCTCCAAGGGGAGTGGTAAGGTTAGCAGAACCCATCAGCTAATCAATTTTTACTTATCCAGAAGCGGACGGGCATGTCAAGGGGTAAGGCGGGCGGTACGCTAGCGGGTATTGCCTTTTTCCTGAAGTTGGGGGGGAAGACAGACATCACCAAGGATTTTCTCCTCAGGCGAATACTGATCGGGTGGGGCAGAGGGGAGCGCAAGCGGGGAGATAAGAGGGAGCCGGTAACGGTGGAGAGGTTACAGAGCTTGAACCAGGCAGCAGAGTCAGTATGCGCAGGACCGTTCGAAATAAATTTATTTAAAGCGGCTTTCACGTTTGCCTTTTTTGGAGCCTTTAGAGTAGGGGAACTTGTAGCAGCGTCAAAAACTAGCAGGGACACTGGCCTTTTGCTAGGAAATGTGATTATAGGGGAGGAGACAGTGGCATGCCGCATACATAGGTCAAAAACTGACCAAGCAGGGAAAGGGTGCCTGGGTGCACCTGAGACGGCACGAGAATAGGAACGTGTGCCCGTTGAGGGCGGCAAAGCGCTACGCCAGGCAGCGATCGCAAGGGGGCGAGGTTTTCCTGACACATAAAGATACAACTCCCCTAACTAAGTTTCAGTTTAACACGATTTTTAAGCGTTGCCTGGAGACAGGGGCATAGATGCCACCAATTTTGGGACCCACTCGTTTTGGATTGGGGCAGCAACGGTAGCCTCCGAGCAGGGGCTGCCGATAGCACAGATTAAGGAATTGGGTAGGTGGAAGTCAAACGCATACAAAGGGTACATTAGGTCCCAGCAGGGGCGCAAGTAGATGATCGTGCAGTTTTCTAACATGTTTTCTGTCTTCACAGTGGGCGATGCAGGCGCAGCGCGGGATGTCTGGCTGATTGGTCATTCTTTCATGTACTGGGCCCGGGAGCGGGCGGCGAGCACGCTGGGTCTGCAGTTGGGAATCCCACAGGAGAGCATGAAAATACGATGGCTGGGTAAGAGAGGAATGTGCTGGAGAGATTTGGTGCCAACCACCACAAGCGCGCTAGCAGTTTACGGCAGAAAGCCCCACGTGATAATAATCCACCTGGGCGGGAAGGATATGGTGGCCACCAAGTCTTTAGACTTAATCCTCCAGATACACACCGACTGCGCCAGACTTAAAGCCCTCTGGAGCAACACAGTCATTATTTGGTCAGAGATCATACCTCGGCTGGTATGGAGGGGGGCGCGCAACTGGGTGGGCATCGAGAAGGCAGGGCGAGAAGTCAACAGAGACATCCGTAAGTTCATGCTCTCTTGTGGGGGGCTGACTGTGAACCATGGGGAATTCGAAGACAGGGGGCGCAGTCGGCACAGGAGGGACGGGGTGCACCTGACGGACGAGGGCCTGGATAATTTTTTTTTTTTTTCCAACTTTTTATTTTCTTCATTTTTCAAGCATACAGCAGTGTGAAGACATATTTTGACTCTTATTAGCTGAATCTGCCACATGTACTTACTCATACGGATACACATTGAACGTAGACTCGGGGGGGGGGAGGTGGCACACTAGGGAAGACACATGTGGGGGGAGTGACACAGTGGGGGAGCATAGGTGGGGTAGGGGGAGTAGGTAGGGGGTTGACCCTTATTCCACAGCTTCTGGCGTCGCGTAGGCCCTGTCCGGCTCGCATTGTGCAACCCTGTGTTGGGCGTTTCCATCCGCGTCAACTCTATCTTTTGTATATGGGGCTCTTACCTACTGTACTAGCCTCTGGTACGCGTTATAGGAGAACTCACCTTCCACTATTACAGCCAGATGGTGGCATTGCTCACCCCTACAATGTCAGTCTGTGCCAGCCAGGGGAACCAGACTTTTGAAAATTTGAGCCAGTGTCATTGACCAAGCTTGTCAATTTCTCCAACTGGCAGACGAACCAAATTCTGTTCCGAATCTTTTCTAACGATGGGGTTGTGTTTTGCTTCCACAATGCTGCCGTCTCACACCTCACCGCTGTCGCAAAATGGGCGACCAATTTGTTTCCTGCTCTCGACAGACCCTCTAGTGGCCTATTTAGAAGAAATAGCCAAGGATCTAGAGGAATTTCGAGGCCCAAGATCCTCTTCAGCCAACTCTGAACCTGTTCCCATATTGGGCGTAGTCGAGGACAAGACCACAGCATGTGCAGCAGGTCTCCGGGCTCTCCACATTGTCTAGGGCACAAGGGGGAGTAACCCGTGACAAATTTAGATAACCTAACTGGAGTGAGATACCACCTCATTAACACCTTATATGAGTTCTCCTTTAATGTCGTACAGATCGAGGTTTTTGCTGTCGCCTCAGGTATGTCTGTCCAGTCCTCATCCTCTAATGCCTCCCCTAAGTCTCTCTCCCATTGGGTCATGTAGTCGAGTCGATCACTTCCTTGTACAGTCTAGACGTAAGTCCTGGTGTGTTGTGCCCACGTGCACAGAGCGTTTCGAAATTCGTCACTTTAGGACGGTTCTTGTATTTGGTATAAAATGCCCGGATCTGGAGGTATCTAAAGAATTCTGTGTTGGGGATGCCTTTGTCGGCCTGAATTTGTGTGAATGTTTGAATAGTGCTAGTGCCTTCCAGATCCCTCAGCCTCCCGTACCCACTTTGCTTCCAGAGTATAAAGTGTCCCTCGTCCAGCCCCAGAGCAAAATCAGGGTTACCTAATAATGGTGTCATCAGCGAGTTCCGCTTGGTTAAGGCGCATTTAAATTTGGTGGCTTCCCAAACTGAGAGTGAGGTAGTTATTGAGGACAGCGGTCTCGAGATTTTCTTTAGCCTAA
>NW_027456690.1:0-9606 GCF_040206685.1 Ascaphus truei | reverse complement strand
TGAACTATCATGTAGGAGTTCTGAGTTTAGAGCAATTGTTCATTCATTCATATTTCCACACATTATTCGTAAGTCAAGGTAGATTTTAATGTGAGGTTATGAAACGTATGGACACATGTTAGTTGTTACTTATGACACAGTATAATGACATAGTAAATCAGCAGAGATTAACATGCCATTTAATAATGTGTACATTTATTTTTAGAACATGATGATGAAGATGATGATGATGATGCCGCCATAGACACAGAAATACAATCAAGTGAGCATGAAGAGGTTCCAATTGAAACAGTTTTACCGCCAAATCGTCCATCAACTACCACATACGATGCAATTGTAGCTTCTGAGGGAAAAATTGTGGAAGCAGAAAATCGTCGCCATTCTGATCTGATGACAGTGCTGGAAAGGATGATTGCACTGCAGGAAGAAACGATATCACAATTGGCACATCTCCACAGAGTCTTCATTGAAGTGCCTAAACAGTTGCAAAAAATCAACACCTCATTCGAAGCATTAGTTGTTCAGCAAACCCAAGCAAATTACTTGAGAATGACTACTGTACCACATTTCAACTTCAACACCTCAGAGGCAGGATCTTTACATGCTGGTAATTTTTCACCACATGCATCTGAGCTTCATTCCCCAGGTCCGAATGTTACCGCTCAAGTAGCAGACATTGCTGAGCAGGTTCCTGACGACATCCTACCGCTGCCATCTGTACTAAATCAGGAGCTGACACCTACAAAGGAGGCGACAAAAACAAAACAGCACAAGCAGTTACTACTGACCAGTTTTTGGACACAAACAAAAAAAGACACACATGAAACAGACCAACCATCACTTGTGCAGTGTCTACCAACTTGCTCACATGTTGTCAGTGGGCACAAGCCCTGTCGGTGAGTCACTGGCCAAAAGCCCTGTTGGTGAACAGTCACTGCCCACAAGCCCTGTAGGTGAGTCACTGGCCAAAAGCCCTGTCGGTGAACAGTCACTGCCCAAAAGCCCTGTAGGTGAGTCACTGCCCAAAAGCCCTGTAGGTGAGTCACTGCCCAAAAGCCCTGTAGGTGAGTCACTGGCCACAAGCCCTGCCCGTGAAGTGCCAGAGGCCACTCAAAGTTGCTCTGTTGTGGCTAAAGTTGTTGCAAAACGAAAAAGGAAAATACAAGAGACAACAAGCAGGCCTGTTACTCGCTCTCAAAAGGAAAAAAAATAATAAATGTTATAATTCACTAAATATGTCTTTGGCCTTGTTTTGTTGACTTCAGATTATCTAATTAATATTGTATGTATGCTGAAGACTGTGTTGCTTCCAAACTTTCAAGTATGTTCCTGTACACGTGAAGTTTTGGAAATGTTAACAGTCCTAATTAATGAATAGTGTTATTAATATTGATGTATTAATCGTCTGTTCAGTAATGGTCCACCAGGAGCCAGTTGCTATGTTTAGAGAAGCTGCCATTGACTTTCCAGCAAAACATTGTATTTGGGTGTGTTACTTGATGTAATCATTGCATGTGCATATTATTCACATGCAATTAAAAACACACATCTATTTAACTGCAAACATCTTTCTTGTCCGTGTACAGCAGGATTATGTGTTAAATATTACTTACCTTTGCCTTGCTTGGGCATTGTAATGTTGTCCTTTAATCATTTATGTGTTCTTGTTTCAAGAACATCTCTGAATGTATACTAATATATATATGTAGTATGTATGGATATATGCACACACACACACACACACACACACACACACTGTGTGTGTGTGTGTATGTATACACTGGTGACACACTTTATTCGAGCTCGGCTAGTCCCACGAATTCGGGTATACCCGGGTGTATTGAGGTTTGTGATTGTTTTCTGCCCGAGAGCATTGAGGTATTTTCCAGGCAGGGATTGAAGCATTTTATTCCCGCTGGCTGCAATACTGCACAGTATATATATATACTGCATTACAATTCATGAATTTATGCCATCTGGTAGACACGCGAAGCATTGCAGCCTATTAAATCCTAATCATTATCATTTAACAGATATGCCGCCTGTCAGCCAGGCATGAACCCAGGCTGGGAAGGCAAACGCAATGGGGCTTGTCAGAGGTGAGGAGCGGCGCATTTCAGGTATCTGCCAGGTACATACTGGGTATTTGCTCGAATAAAGTGTGTCGGTGCAGTATATAGTACTATCTAAACTGGTATAGATGTATTTACAAAAAACATACACTTCATGCTTCCTTGTGAAAACACAGTATTTTAATAATACAGGCCTAATGTTTGTGAACTATACTACCTGTGAGCCTTTAACAGTATTGGGCTTAAACACATTTTTATTATTTAATTCACTCATGTTTATCACCATTTAAATAGGTTTCATACAAGGGATACTTACTGGCATCAATATGTTGTGTGTACTCCTGTATTATATATATATATATATATATATATTATTGGTTTAAACACTACAGCCCTTCTAAATTAAAAAGAAACATTTTGTGATGCTAAATCACATTTACCAGACAGGTCAATGCAATAGGCCAGAAAAGTTTAAGCCTCTATTATGTTAACCTTTAAATAAATCACACCAATATAAAAATCCCTCTTTACATATAAGCCCTTAAAAGTTGTAATATACACACACAGACATGTACAGTTTGTTTTTACAGACATATTGTTATATATATATATATATATATATATATATATATATATAGCAGTATATATATATAGCAGTATATATATATATATATAGCAGTATATATATATATATATATATATATATATATATATATATATATATATATATATATATATAGCAGTATATAACAGTATATATATATATATATATATATATATATATATATATATATATATATATATATATATATATATGCAAATATAGCTGTATGCTCATCTGCATGTCTTAGGCAGGTCTGCAACCCCGCCTTTCCCCATTATCACCCAGCATACAGCACTTCCACTGCAGCAAGGGATGCATATATATATATATATATATATATATAGCAGTATATACTGCTGCGACACACTTTATTCGAGCAAATACCCAGTATGTACCTGGCAGATACCTGGAATGCGCCGCTCCTCACCTCTGACAAGCCCTGTTGCATTTGCCTTCCCAGCCTGGGTTCATGCCTGGCTGATGGGCGGCTGATCTGTTAAATGATAATGATTAGGATTTAATAGGCTGCAATGCTTCACGTGTCTACCAGATGGCATAAATTCATGAATTGTAATGCAGTATATATATATATATACTGTGCAGTATTGCAACCAGAGGGAATAAAATGCTTCAATCCCTGCCTGGAAAATAACTCAATGCACTCGGGCAGAAAACAGTCACAAACCTCAATACACCCGGGTATACCCGAATTCGTGGGACTAGCCGAGCTCGAATAAAGTGTGTCGCCAGTGTATATATATATATATATATATATATATTTATGAGAGAGATATATATATAGACACGTAGTTAAACTGATGCAGACAGGGAGTTAACCAGACTTTCAAATACACACAGAAATTTATGAGGAAAAAAAACATTTACTTTTGCAGGTGTGTGTGTGTATTTCATTATATGGCTGTGTAAGCACTATTTTCAGACAGTGGACACTGTTTTTTTTCCTCAACCCACAATGTTTCTTAATTAAAAGTCTAGCAATGTTGTGAGAAAGTAGATAACAAAATGATACATGCTGGTCTTACAAACGCCTATCACAAACCACAAACTAGAAACCAATTATTTCTACACATCCAATTGGTGCTTCAAACAAGGAGTACAAGTTGATACTTTTTATGACCTTGAAAAGTTAAGACAGCAAATAGTTAGCAATTGACAAGTTTCATTCTTATGAGCAAAGAACAGAGAACTGCAGACATCTTTTCTGTTAATCTGCAATGGCTGATGAATTATTAAAAAATATGCATCCGCACAAAGGATACAAATTCATGATAGCACAAGCGATTTTGTCCGCGTCGGGACACAAAGCAAACACGGGCCAAATCTATGATTTGATTAGAGGCAAGTATCCTTATTACCAAGAACGTGGGCATGCGCGAAATTTTAAATCCTCAGTAAGATTCACTTTATCAACTAATGACTGTTTTGAACGTGTGCAGGATAAGCTACAAGACAGGTATGGTTTTTGGAAGCTTGCTAAGGATAAACATTTCACCGTGAAAGAGGGCACACATATTGTGCTAAATGGCATATTTATTCCTAATGCCAATAGCAATGTATCCGCTACTACTGTTCCGTGTGAATAGATACCTGCTGCAATATCTGCACCCTCCATTCCTGAAACCCACATTGTACAAGAACATAACTACTATGATTATGTACCAAGCCTTTCAGCTGAAAATGCATTGGAATGGGTACCCGAAGAAATGAACCTACCTCCGGACCAATTGTTTGAAGAAAGCTGTGGCGATTCCTATGAGCGCTTCATGGAGGAGATGTGTGTCATACAGGATTCAGCGTTTGGGTCAAGCGTGGATGAAAATGTCTTGTTTTTCTGGAGCAGCAGTTGCAGCCAGACGAAGTGTTAATTCTACAAGAATGGTAAATATAACAAGCGTTATGCGTTGACTGTGCGTTTATTTATTTATTTATTTTTTCCGAACCACCATTTTCACTTTAAATGCGTGGATACACCGTTACATTGCAGACTGCATAACATGTAGTGATCACAAACAAATTGTTTCCTATTACAATATAGTAGAACCTGAAAGAGTAGTACACATTGCTGACGGAATAAATATACGTACTTTCCTATCCATTTAAACATATTAGCAACATGTTACCATAACTCTAACACATACCTGTGTTGTTATCATGCAACATCTACAAAATACAAAACCGGGGCCACCACGTATGACGTGGGACCCTTGTCATGTGCCAAGGCGTCCTTAAAAAGGATTACGGATGTAAGTCCCGCCCCCAAACGACGTGCGCGCGTCAAAGCCTATTGGCTGTGTTGTTTTGTTATAGTTACGGTAACTGCAGTGTGTCATGCGTGCGGCTCAGTGTTTGTAGGCGTACACTGGGCTTTAGCCGAATGTTAATTGAGTGGGAGGAGTGTTTGCGTGCGCTTCACGCTGCCTTAACATGACGTCACACGTATTGCATTTGCGCATTGTGTTATCGGCCGTGCTTTCTGTCCACACACGTCTGTTTAAAAAGAATACAGATGTACTCGTTTAGAACGAATGTAGTTTCGCCTTCATAGTATTTGAAATAAATATTTTATGGTTAATGGTATTTTCAACAAGTATTGAACGCACAACGTACGCATTGTTTTGCGCATGCGCTAACAGTTAGTCGACCCAAGCGTGAAGTGCGTGCGCACACTAAGATGTGCGCGCACATTTTTCAGTATACAGGCAACGTTCACTTCATATACATAGTTATGCCTGCTAATAATTTAATGACAGATTACATAATGATGTACACTTGTAGTTCTAACATATAAGTGACTGACGTGTGTATGTACACAATCATATAGAGCTGTGTAACGCGTTGTCACGGATACATACATAGTAAGGTGCCATCTTTGACCATCATGTGTTTGCTGTATTTCAGAGATGTCGGGGAAGATACAATCGGATCAATGTATGATTTCAGAAGAGTCTACCTTTATATGAGATGATTGTGAGGAGGAGCCACCGACTACTATACTACATATGGAACTAATTTTATATTGCTTGCAGCGCTTATTAACAAACAATTAAAAATTTGATACACTTATGCCTATATTGCATAAGCACTTAATTAACATAATGATGACATAAAGAGTGCCTAATGAATTTTTATTGAGTCTTCTTTAATTACTACTAGCATTTTATGGCATGGTGTGTTTTATATATAACAACCATTCCCACTCTGCTAACACATTTGTGTATTATATTGTGTAATGGAACGTATGACTGTCGAAACTATGTAACAATAATAATAATAATAATAATAATATGAGCATGTTCATGTATAGCGTTGCTAGTTATACGCAGCGCTTTACAGACACATTTTTCAGGCTGAGGTCCCTGGCCCGTGGAGCGTACAATTTATTTTTTGCCGCCTGAGGCACAGGGAGATAAAGTGACTTGGCCAAGGTCACAAGGAGCCAACACCGGGATTTGAACCAGAACTCCCCTGCTTCAAACTCTCAGTGCCAGTGTGTGTCTTTACTCACTGAGCCACTCCTTCTCCCAATGTAAAGTACACTTACAACCAACTAGCCATTTCTTGTTAAAAATCTCTTGTTACTGCACCGACACACTTTATTCGAGCAAATACCCAGTATGTACCTGGCAGATACCTGGAATGCGCCGCTCCTCCCCTCTGACAAGCCCCGTTGTGTTTGCCTTCCCAGCCTGGGTTCATGCCTGGCTGACGGGCGGCTGATCTGTTAAATGATAATGATTAGGATTTAATAGGCTGCAATGCTTCACGTGTCTACCAGATGGCATAAATTCATGAATTGTAATGCAGTATATATATATATATACTGTGCAGTATTGCAGCCAGCGGGAATAAAATGCTTCAATCCCTGCCTCGAAAATACCTCAATGCACTCGGGCAGAAAACAGTCACAAACCTCAATACACCCGGGTATACCCGAATTCGTGGGACTAGCCGAGCTCGAATAAAGTGTGTCGCCAGTGTACATGGGTATGTTGATAAAATGGTTTGGGACTGTAGCAAATAATGTTATTGCCTAGATGTTGTGGTCCCCTAGAATGCATGATGTTCAGAATATTACATCAACATCATGTAATGAAGTACGTTTCTGTGTATATTTCATTAACCTAATTAACTATAGTTTACTGTGCTTATTAAACATTCTAAAAATAAATAGTACAGTCAATATGATGATATAAGCTACCATAATAAAGCTGCTGTTATCATTTGTCGGTGTTATACATGGATCCTACACAAATTGATACAGACACAAACAGTTGTCTTAAAAAGTGTGCCTATGCTAATGTGCACGTGATTGACGTTTACATTGTGAGAATACTTGATAATTATCATCATGATAATGATGAAGTGACGTGAATGACATTCCAAATATATTACCAACATTGTCATAGTGGGAACTTAGAAATGCAACATTACAGTAACATTTGCGACAAAATTGTGGTTTCTGTTAACAGTTTGACACTTGGTACATGTAGGACACATCCACACACGTGTGACTTATACATACACATGTGACAAATTTAAATAAATGTTGACTATTAATTCCTAGCATTAATAAACACCTACATTGCTAAATATAAGATGTACTACGCATTGTTGTGATTACAGGCATTCATGCATGGAGTGTTATGATCAGTCAATTGCATCCGTGATGAATGAGCTCCCGTAAGTAACAAATAAGTACAGTTATCCCCTTTTGAACTTGAACGCGCTCTTCCTCGTACCAACTCCTCCCGATCTTCCAGCCACAGTCTCGTCCATCACGTCTCCCAACCCATGGATGAGCCCGAATCGATGCAGCTAGGAGGTCATAGTCAATCCGTGTCTGAGAGACAGCACCGACGAGATGGTGGACTGTGCCATTACTGCGGTCATCCCGGTCATCTGCTGGTAAGCTGTCCTCTGCGACCGGGAAACGCCAGGACCCAATAAGGTATGAGAGGGTCTCATTGGGTATAATCTCTTCTCCTCTTTCTTCTTCTAAAGTACTTCCCAATCGTATAATGCTGCCTATTTCTCTGGCCTGGAATAACTCCCTGATCCCCGCCTCTGCATTTATAGATTCTGGGTCTCAGGGGAACTTTATTGATCAGAGTTTTGCCTATAGGAATGGGATTCCCTCCCGATCTAAGGCTGTTCCAGTTGGTCTGGAGGCCACAGACGGGCGTGCACTCCAACCAGGATTTATTTCCCTGGAGACTTGTTCTCTATCCCTCTCCATGGAGGACGGTCACCAAGAGAAGATTATCTTGGACGTGATCCACACTCCATCGGTAGATGTAATTCTGGGACTCCCCTGGTTGCAACTTCATAACCCACAATTAGATTGGGTTGGTAAGGAGCCCATACAATGGAGCCCACAGTGCCTTAAGACCTGTCTTCACCCAAAACGGATGTTAGCCGGAGTGGAATTACCCGCAGAGTATAAGACTTCCCTTCCAACGGTCTACTGGGACCTGGCAGACGTTTTTGATAAGGTACGTTCTGAAGTGTTTCCTCCCCATAGAGACTTTGACTGTCCCATTGAGCTCCTTCTCGGTGCTACCTTACCCAAGAGCCGTTCTTACCCCCTATCCATACCCGAGACCAAGGCCATGACCGAGTATATCCAGGATAACTTGAGGAAAGGTTTTATCCACAATTCTTCATCTCCAGCTGGAGCTGGATCTTTTTTTTGTTAAGAAAAAGGATGGATCCTTGCTCCCTTGTATTGGCTACAGAGGTCTTAACAAAATTACGATCAAGAACCGTTACCCCCTGCCACTTATTTCCGAACTCTTCGATCGTTTACAGGGGGCAACAATTTTTTCCAAACTTGATCTCCACAGAGCCTATAACCTTGTCCGCATCCGTCAAGGCGACGAGTGGAAGACCGCCTTTAACACCCGGGATGGGCATTATGAATATCTAGTCATGCCTTTCGGCCTGTGTAATGCCCCGGCGGTCTTCCAGGAGTTTGTCAACGAGATCTTCCGTGATCTCCTCAACAGCTTCGTTATAGTATACCTTGACGATATCCTTATTTTTTCCAAATCCCTCTCTGACCACATTCAACACACCAAATTAATCCTGTCCCGCCTTTGGGAGAACAACCTCTATGCTAAGCTAGAGAAATGTTCTTTTCATCATTATTCCATTCCCTTTCTTGGATATATTATTTCTAGCACTGGCTTCTCTATGGACCCAGTCAAACTTAAGGCTGTCTTAGAATGGCCACAACCCACTTCCCTGAAAGCCATACAGCGATTCTTGGGATTTGCGAATTACTATCGTAAATTCATCAAGAATTTTTCTTCTACCGTGGCCCCCATTACTGCCCTCACCAAAAAGGGAGCTAACACAGCAGTCTGGTCTCCTGTAGCTCTCCAAGCTTTCGACTCCCTCAAAAAATCTTTTGCTTCTGATCCTATTTTGCGTCACCCTGATCCCGGGCTTCCTTTTACCCTAGAGGTAGACACATCCGACGTCGGTGCTGGCGCCATTCTCTCTCAGAGACAGTCCCCACAGACCAAACTTCATCCCTGTGGGTTCTTTCCAAAAAAAAAATATTCGGCAGAACGGAACTATGACATCGGAAACAGAGAGCTCTTGGCTATTAAACTCGCCCTTCAGGAATGGAGACATCTCCTGGAGGGAACGGAGACCCCCATTTCGATCTTTACTGATCATAAAAACATACTTTACATTGAGAGTGCATGTCGCCTTGGGGCGCGTCAGGCTCGATGGTCTCTTTTTTTTCTGAGATTTAATTATCTCATATCTTACATTCTTGGTTCAAAGAATCAAAAGGCATATGCGCTTTCACATCAATTCCTGTTTGAGGACAATTCCGAGGTTATCTCTGAAACAATCTTACCCTCTAAATATATTGTTTCGGCCAATTCTTTTGATATC
>NW_027456689.1:0-9619 GCF_040206685.1 Ascaphus truei | reverse complement strand
ACTTTAAGATCTTATCTGTCAGTTCTTTCTGCAGCTTAAGTTTCTGTTTTTTCTTATAGGAGGCAATTGATATTAAGTCACCTCTTATCGAGGCCTTATGGGCCTCCCACAGCATGGCCGGGGCTGAAACAGATTCCTCGTTGATTTGGAAAAAGCTAGAGAGCTTTTGTCTGATAATATTCTCTGTCTCAGGGCAGTTAAGGAGGGAATCGTTCAACTTCCATTTATATGAGTTATGTTTAACGAAGGACAAAGAGAGAGTAAGTTTGACAGGGGCATGGTCAGACCAGGTGATTGGGCCTATATTCGAGTGGGAGGATGCCTAGAGAATATTTCTGGTACCTAGAAAATAGTCGATCCTCAAGTAGGACTGATGTGGGGCAGAGAAGAAGGTGTAGTCCCTTTGACCTTGGTGGTGGCCCTCCAAATATCCACTAGTGAAAATTCCTCCATGATGTCTCTACATTTTTGGGCCTTTATTTGGGATTGAGAAGGATGGGGAGTAAGCAAAGATGGGGGGCAGTGGGAGATGCAGATTTGTCCAGCTCAGTGGAAGCAACCATGTTAAAGTCACCGGCTATAATCAGGGATGAGAGAGTCTGCTGCTCGAGGGATTCGAGTAGGTTTTTTATAAATGGTATTTGATTTTCGTTAGGTGCATACATGTTGAAAAGGGTGATGGGAGAGCCATACAGGGTGCCTTGGATGACCAAAAATCTTCCGTCTGGATCTGAGTGGGCTTTAGTGAGGGCAAAGGGGACATTGTTCCTGATTAGAGTGGCTACTCCTCTTTTTTAACTTGAGGAGGACGCATAGAATGCTTGGGAGAATAGACTTTTGAATGTGTTTGGTGGGGATGGGGAATTAAAGTGGGTTTCTTGAATAAATATGATATCCCCCCTTAGATTTTTTTAATTCCTGCAGTGCAAGCTTTCTCTTTTTTACTGAGTTGAGGCCTTTTACATTGAGCGAAACTAATTTTATATCAGACATCTAGAGCGGAGGTTGAATCTGGAGCCGTCGGCTTCATTGTCCTTGGAATTCCCACGACAAGAACCTGTGTAGCCAGCATGATGGGGACGGGGGGGAGGGACGTGGCACGATCGTCACTCTGCAGGGGTGAGCAGACGTCGGCCAGGTCAGAGGGGAGGGGGTAGGGCCCCGAGGCTGGGGAAGGGGGGAGGGGGTGACACATGAGGAGCGGAAAAAACAGATGGGCCATTACAAAGCCCTAATGAATTAACCTTAAGCACAAAAATGAGAAAGGTCGGGGGATAAAACACCCCAGGAGAGCTTTCCAGTTCACCGAGCATGGCGTGAGCCAGGAGAGAAGACCGGAGACCCTCATGTAGAATACACAGTAACCACCTTCAGAAGAGTTATTAGGGGCGGAACTTGTAGCTAATCTTTTTTTTTTTTTTTAAAGGTCTAGATCTTGTGGAGGCCGTGGAGCCTGGGGGACGTGGTAAAATGGGGAGGGGGGCAGAACTGGGGGAATGTGGGGGGTTGTGGGGGGGGAGGGAAGGGGATGGGGGGTAGAGAAGGGGGAAGAGGGGGAGGGGAAGAGGGGGGAGGGGAAGAGGGGGGGAGAGGGGGAAGGGGGGGAGGGGAAGATGGGAGGGTAGGGGAAGAGTGGGGGAGGGGAAGAATGGGGTAGGGGAAGATGGGGGGGAGAGGGGGGGAGGGGAAGAGGGAGGGGGAAAGAGGGAGGGGGGAGGGGGAGGGAAGAGGGCTTCTATTTACATTGGTTGGATACTGAACATTTGAACACAGGGAGTAGCTTGATATATATACTTCACGGGGGGAGGGGAGGGAGGGGGTGGAGAGGTGTTGGTGACCTTTGAATCTGTAAACATTTCTGAAACATTTATATACATTTTGGATGTATTATATTCAACACCTATAAGCACAAATACAACATCAAGGCTTCTATTTACATTGGTTGGATGCTGAACTTTTGAAACTTTTGAACATGGGGGAGCAGGGAGTGGGGGAAGAGGAGGAGGGGTGTTGGTGACCTTTTGAATCTGTAAACATTTCTAAAACTTTTATATACATTTTGGATGTATTATATTCAACACCTATGAGCACATATATAACATAAAGGCTTCTATTTACATTGGTTGGATGCTGAACTTTTTAAACTTTTGAACATGGGGGAGCGGGGGGAGGGGAAAGAGGGGGGAGGGGGAAGAGGGGGGAGGGGAAAGGGGGGAAGAGGGGGAACAGGGGGGGAGGGGAAGAGGGGGTAGGGGAAGAGGGGAGGGTAGGGGAATAGTGGGGGAGGGGAAGAGGGGAGGGTAGGGGAAGAGTGGGGGAGGGGAAGAGTGGGGGAGGGGATGGGGGAGGGGAAGAGGGGGGAGGGGAAGAGGGGGGAGGGGAAGAGGGGGGAGGGGAAGAGGGAGGGGGGGAAGAGGAGGGGAGGAAGAGGGGGAGGGGGGGGGGAGAGAAGGGGGGAAGATGGGAGGTGGAGGGGTGTTGGTGACCTTTTGAATCTGTAAACATTTCTGAAACTTTTATATACATTTTGGATGTATTATATTCAACACCTATGATCACATATACAACATCAAGGCTTCTATTTACATTGGTTGGATGCTGAACTTTTGAACACGGGGAGCAGCGTAAAGCTTGATATATAGACTTCACGGGGGGAGGGGAGGGAGGGGGGTGGAGAGGTATTGGTGACCTTTGAATCTGTAAACATTTCTGAAACTTTTATATACATTTTGAACGTATTATATTCAACACCTATGAGCACATATATAACTTCAAGGCTTCTATTTACATTGGTTGGATTCTTCCCTGATGAAGAAACCCACAATTAGGAGTTTTGAAACGCGTTGGATGTTTTTTGGCACAGCAGGGACACCGTAGCAGTAAGATACCAGAGGTGACGTCAGCAGAGGAGCCGATCGATGAGACTCTGGCAGCAGCTGACTCCGAGCACGGAAGGCAGATCTCCTCGAGGCACGGACATACTTCACCCCACAGCGAGCGGTGTCAACCAGCTAAAGAGACCAAAAATCATTATGCGCATGTCCTAGCCACCTTTGGTGAGTAGGATTCCAATTTTCCCACGGCAGAGCAAGTTTTATTCATTTAGGTGCTGCTTCACTGAGATGTTTTATACTTGATATATATATATGTATGCAATTTTATTCTTTTCATTGTTGTTACAATAAATTGCTCTGTTCATTTAGCATATATAGTCCCTGGGTAATGCACTATTGCAGTGTTTTCTATGTTTTCTCTCCCCTCTCTTGAGGTATTCATTTAAAAGAAAAGGACTATATCCACGGTCCAATGAATTCCTACAGGCCACTCCTTGCCTCAGTGCCACAAGAGGTTTATAACTTCTACATTGGTTGGATGCTGAACTTTTTAAACTTCTGAACATGGGAGAGAGCGGGGGAGGGGGGAGAAGGGGGAGGGGGTAAGGGAGAGGGGGGAGAGGGGGGGGGGAAGGGAGAGGGAGGGGGGGAAGAAAGAGGGATGGGGGGAAGGGAGAGGGAGGGGGGGAAGGGAGAGGGAGGGGGGAAGGGAGTGGGGGGGGGAAGGGAGAGGGGGGAAGGGAGCGGGAGGGAGAGGGACAAGGGAAGGGGGAGGGGGAAGGGAGAGGGGGGGAAGGTAGAGGGGGAAGGGAGAGAGAGGGGGGGAAGGGAGAGGGAGGGGGGAGGGGGGGTGGAATGGGAGAGGGAAGGGGGAAGGATGAGATGGAGGGGGGGAAGGGGGAAAGGGAGGGGGGGAAGGGGGAAAGGGAGGGGGGAGGGAGAGGGAGGGGAAGGGAGAGGGAGGGAACAGTGTTTTTAACGTTGAAACCGAGCAGATGCAGAGAGCTTTTTTACACATTTCTTATGTACATTCCTATTTACACATTCAAGCATAAAGGCTACCCCCCCTCTTGTGAATAGAAGTGAAAATAGGTGCGCAACTACAAACAATACACAAACGTGAAGAGATAATCAGTGATAAATGTATAAATCAATACGTGACCTCATGGATACTGTATAATCGGAGTGTCTGCAGCTGTGATACCAGGGATGGCTCAAAAACACCCCCTACAAGTTCAGACAAAATACACAAAAAACACAGCGCACAACGCTCATAGTGTATTAATAGATATGCTTTTTGTACATCGGTATTATAATTAACTTCCCAGTCTGGCACAGATCTAACAGGTATCACAGGTATCACTCATTTAGGATGGGGTGAGAGGGGGGGCATGGCGATCGCTGATAAGGGGCGGTGGGTGAATCGGGACTCCCTACGGCTAAACGCTACTGAACCTGGGTCCATCGTAGGGGTGCAGACGAGTCGCAGTCCTGTCCTCTGGGCCTCCTCCGCTCCCTGCCCGTGTGTTGACCTTTCTGTCGTAATTCCTGAGCTGGGCAGTGGGAGAGCGGGTTGTGACGGCTACGGCACTAGCAGAAAAGTGAATTCGCCATTCTTGCCCCCCCGCCCCCTCCCCGGCAGAAACCGGACAGAACCACCGGCTCAGGCCATCCTTGTCGCGGGACCTTCAGCGCTGATTCGGTATCCTTGGTGCAGGCCTCTCCTCTCCTCGCACCTCCGTTCGGATGGTGAGTAGCAGGGAGGGCGAGCGGGAAGCTGGGAAGGGTGGGGGTAAGTAGCTGGGGAGGAGAGGGCGAGTAGCTGGGGTGGGGGAGGGTAGCTGGGGGAAGATGTCGATGCCGCCGGGGCCGGAGCCCCTCGGAACAGCGGGGCAAGAGGAGGATGAGCTCCAGGGGCAGGAATAGGCAAGTGGAAAGTGGAGGCCAGGAGGGGAATAGGAACAGGGAGCGAGGAGTTGGATCACTTAGGGAGACAGGGACGGGTCACATGGTAGGGGAGGGAGTGGAGGAGGCGAGGAGAGGAGGCGAGGAGAGGAGGCGAGGGGAACGGAGTAAGGGGCCACGACCTGGAGATCCGACTACTTCAGTTTCTGTACAGACCGAGCCTTTTTAACCTTTCACCTTCTGGGCAAGGTACTTGCGCTTGGGGGATCCATACTCTTTAGGAGATTTTTGCGCTGACACATTATTTTCCTATTTTGGAGTTCTTCTGGCCCGCTATCCTTTCAGACATTCTTGGGCCACCAGTTGTCCAGCCGGATCTTGTTCTTCACCCGTTTCCTCCTGTCTGTCTGTGGGGGTTAGACCTAGAGCTCTGAGGAATCTTGGATTTCTTCTGGGTGTGTGATGGTGTTATGCCTGCCATTTAGTTGGACCACAAGCTTGAAGGGGAACCCCCAATGGTAACGCACTTTATTTTCATTTAGAATTTGTGTGAGCGGTTTCATCTCTCGCCTTTTTATTATCGTTGTCCTTGATAGATCACTATAGATCTGGATTGATTTGTTTTTGAACTTTAAGTTCTCCGTTTCTCTGCTTGCCTGCAGTTGTTTCTCTTTCGTTGGGTAAGAGTGGAACCTCACTATTGCATCCCTGCGTCCCTAAGGGTCCTCTGATCGCGGGCCCGGTGCTCTAAGGGCTCTGTCAATTTCCAGTTCTCTTTCTTGAAGCTCCGGGACCAGTTGGAGGAACAATTCTCGAAGGTAAGATCTTAGGTTTTCTGTTTGACACTGCCCCAGGGATGTTCCGAATCCTTAGATTCTGGTGCCGGTCCCTGTTTTCATGGTCCTCTAGGGACTCCTTCAGTGAGGCTAATTCATTGCCCTGTAGAAAACCAGACTGTGTGGTGCTCTTAAAACGTAGACTCAGCTACTTCAATTATAATGTATTACATAGTGTTTGTCCTCGAAGTATCCCACATATAAATGGTGACCACCTATAGCATAAACACCTATTTCCACCAGGTATCAATAAACCGGAAGAGTATAACCCCAATTGGTAAATACTCACACTAGCTAGTGTCCAGCCAAATCATTGAATGGGAAAAACGGTGTATATAGAGTAAATAAACTCACTTAAAGCAGGTGGTCCTCCCGGGATTAACCTTCCTAGGTGCGTGCATCCGGTACTCCACAGCAAGGGCAGATATCCAGAAAGGAGAATTGGAGCACAGCTACATGAAAAATATGCTTGAGAGTGTTTCCCAAAATGAGAGGTTTATTATGGTCAGAGCATGGTAACAGAAAATATAGAGCCCTCAGGCCCCCACCGACATGTTTCGAGCGTGCGCTCTTTATCAAGGTGTACAATGATCTAATATTCCCCCTTACCTAATATAGTCTCCTTTTCCCGCCAAACGTCCTGTTAACCCGTCGCTTAGCTGTATCACCTGCAATGCGCCCTGTTGCCAGAGTGCATCACGAGTACCACGCTTCACGGCGGGTGTCGCGGTGACGTCAGCGCGTCAAGAAACACAACAAACTTTATTGACAATATAAACTTAACAAACCTAACACAACTTCAAACAACTTTATTAATCTATTGAAACATAATATATATTAACTAAAGATACTAACATAAAATACGAATAAAATCAATTTAAAAAAACACAAGCAAGTTTAAAGAAAAAATACAAGCAAGGTTTAATGAAAAAACGTTGATCGTTACAAGTTTAAAAGAAATATTTATTTATATATTGGGTTGTGAAACATATGAATCCACATATCCCCACCATATCCAAGATTTTATAACCAGCATATACCTACAAGTTAGTCAATATATTCACTTATTTAATCAAACATAATGAATAATTAGCATATATGCCTGTACCAACAGAAATTTCTACAATTATATGTAAGTTATATTCCTAAGGTATGGGTATGGAATTCATATGTTTCAGATCATAGTCTTAACCATTTACAGCTTTGAGGATGAATATTTTATAGTGTACTGTAAGTGATATAACATAGTTTTCCCAGTCTATCCATAGCACTTATAAGTATGTAATTTATTTTATCATTATACAATCAAATATATACATAGAAATTGATGGTAATGCAAATAGATTATAATATGCAAATAGAATATATATACATAAAGATATAAATTTGTATATAATAAATGGATTCATAATACATATAAATTTGTATATAATAATAATTAATGAATTCATAATACAATTAATTAGGTATCAATCTTCATTTTAAATATGGGTTTAGATCCCAATCTGTATTCAATCCATAGGGGATCCTAGTATTTAGAGTAAAAATCCAGAAGAGTTCCTTTTTATCCAGTAGTTCCAATCTATTACCACCCCTATATGGCATTTCAATATGTTCGATTCCTCTAAATCTTAATTTGGTAATATCCCCATATTTACAGGTTGTAAAGTGTTGGGATACCGGATGCGTGAGATCTTTAAGTTTAATCAACCTAATATGTTCTCGCATTCTGGCCTTCAATGCTCGTGTTGTGCGTCCCACATATTGCTTACCACATCCACAGTCCAATAAATAGACTATGAATGTGGTATTGCAATTTATGAAGGATTTTATAGTGTATATTTGTCCTGTATTAAAGGATTTGAAATTAGATGTTTGATCCATGAACGTACAAGAAATACACCTCAAACATTTGTAACAGCCCTTTGGTAGACCAACCCCGTGTGATTGTTGTTTAGATGTGAAAAGACTTCGAGAGACATAATTAGCAACTGTTTTAGCCTTTTTGAAGACGAAACGTGGGCCCTCCTGGTATACTTTCTTCAGTAAGGGGTCTGCAGATAATACATTCCAATGTTTCCTCACAATCTCCTTAATACCATTCGCTTGAACATTGAATTGTGTTATAAACATTGGACTATTAAAGTCCCATGTACTCTGTTTTGGATTCCTTTGATTGTTTAAGAGATCATCCCTATTCATATCCCTAACTTCAGCAAATGACCTTTCAAGATTGGATTTAAGATATCCCCTCTCCTCAAATCTTTTTAAGAGTTCCTCTGATTGAATCAGAAAGTCCTCCTCATTGGAGCAAATCCTTTTTAATCGGATGAGTTGTCCTTTTGGTATTGAATTTAAGAGGGGTTTTGGATGGCAGCTGTCAAATCTTAGATATGTGTTACGTGAGTTTTCTTTTCTATAAATATTTGAACCAATTTTCATGTGCATATCAATAAATAAATATAGATCAAGGTAATGAATATGGTGAAAATCATAAGTGTAAGTGAATTTTAAATTAAAATCATTGTGATTAAGGTGATTAATAAATAATAAAAGTGATTCTTCCCCTCCTTCCCAAATAAATATTAAATCGTCCAAAAACCGTCTATAAAAAGTGATAAAGTGTCGATAAGGGTTGTTATCTCCAAATATGTGGACCGACTCCCACCAACCCAAAAATAGGTTGGCATAAGATGGAGCAAAGCTGGTACCCATAGCGGTTCCACATATTTGGAGATAAAAAGTGTCATCAAACAAAAAGTAATTATGTGTTAATAAAAAGTGAATACAATCCAAAATAAAAGCTCTCTGTGTAAGTGATAATGTGGAGTGTTCCAAATAAGTGTTGACAGCTGCCATACCATGTTGATGAGTTATAATGGTGTACAAGGAGGTCACATCTAGTGTAACCCAGATGTAACCCCCTTTCCAATCAATGTTTGTGAGTTTATCCAAAAGGTCACCACTGTCTCTGATATGTGATGGTAAATCATAAACAAATTGTTGCAAATAATAATCCACATATCTAGAGACACCATCTCCCAAAGATCCAATACTAGCAACTATTGGTCTCCCAGGGGGGAAGACCAAAGTTTTATGGATCTTTGGGAGATGGTGAAATACTGGGATAATGGGATGTGTCTCAAAAAGAAATTCACACTCCTTAGAATCAAGAACTCCCAAAAGGGAACCCTCTTCTATGAGTAACCTGAGCTGTTTAAGGAACATAGGAGTTGGGTCACCACGTAGTACAGAGTATGATGAACCATCTGACAATTGGCGTATAGCCTCCTCCCTATATTGTGTTTTACTCTGCACTACAATGGCTCCCCCCTTATCTGCACTTTTAACAATCAAATCTTTATTATTTTTCAAATTGTGTAAAGCCTCTTTTTCAACCTTGCTGAGATTGTTAATCCTGCTCTGTAGAGGAGACACTTGAAACGTGTATCCTCTAGAGAGGAGGATCAAGTCCCTCTCAACAAGTTTCTCGAAAGTCATGAGGTAGTGTCCCTTCATATGCTTCGGAAAAAATACTGATTTCTTCTTAAATCCCGATTGCTGTCTACCTAGAACATTGGAGAGATCAATAGTATCAGACAATACATTTTCATTTATTAAGTTGTTCATGTCTTGCAGACAACATTGTTCTTTAAATGTCAGGGTAGGAGGTGACGGATCTGGGCCTAGAGGTAATTCTGTAAGCTCCCCCCACTCAAGGGAATATGTGTTCCCTGAGTAGTAGGACCGCTCATGTCACCACCTCCATCCCTCTCATCATCATCAATCCTATCCCCTCCATCAAAGAACCTTTTAAGGGTTAATTTTCGAACATATTTGTTCAAATCAATGATAACATCAAACAGTTTAAAATTCGATGAAGGTGCATATTTGAGCCCTTTATCCAATACAGAAAGTTCTGCCTGTGACAAAGGAGTATTAGTTAGATTAATAACCCCTGTATTTTCAATCAGGAGTTCTTTTTCCTCTTTGAGGGATTTTTCTTGCTTTCTTTTCTTTCCTCTTCGTGTATGTTTGTACGCT
>NW_027456688.1:0-9833 GCF_040206685.1 Ascaphus truei | reverse complement strand
GCAGCGCGGGGGCAGGAAAGTAGCAGCGCGGGGGCAGGAAGGTAGCAGAGCGGGGGCAGGAAGGTAGCAGCGCGGGGGCAGGAAGGTAGCAGCGCGGGGGCAGGAAGGTAGCAGCGCGGGGGCAGGAAGGTAGCAGCGCGGGGGCAGGAAGGTAGCAGCGCGGGGGCAGGAAGGTAGCAGCGCGGGGGCAGGAAGGTAGCAGCGCGGGGGCAGGAAGGTAGCAGCGCGGGGGCAGGAAGGTAGCAGCGCGGGGGCAGGAAGGTAGCAGCGCGGGGGCAGGAAGGTAGCAGCGCGGGGGCAGGAAGGTAGCAGCGCGGGGGCAGGAAGGTAGCAGCGCGGGGGCAGGAAGGTAGCAGCGCGGGGGCAGGAAGGTAGCAGCGCGGGGGCAGGAAGGTAGCAGCGCGGGGGCAGGAAGGTAGCAGCGCGGGGGCAGGAAGGTAGCAGCGCGGGGGCAGGAAGGTAGCAGCGCGGGGGCAGGAAGGTAGCAGCGCGGGGGCAGGAAGGTAGCAGCGCGGGGGCAGGACGGTAGCAGCGCGGGGGCAGGACGGTAGCAGAGCGGGGGCAGGACGGTAGCAGAGCGGGGGCAGGAAGGTAGCAGCGCGGGGGCAGGAAGGTAGCAGAGCGGGGGCAGGACGGTAGCAGAGCGGGGGCAGGACGGTAGCAGAGCGGGGGCAGGAAGGTAGCAGAGCGGGGGCAGGAAGGTAGCAGAGCGGGGGCAGGAAGGTAGCAGCGCGGGGGCAGGACGGTAGCAGAGCGGGGGCAGGACGGTAGCAGAGCGGGGGCAGGACGGTAGCAGAGCGGGGGCAGGACGGTAGCAGAGCGGGGGCAGGACGGTAGCAGCGCGGGGGCAGGAAGGTAGCAGCGCGGGGGCAGGAAGGTAGCAGCGCGGGGGCAGGACGGTAGCAGAGCGGGGGCAGGACGGTAGCAGAGCGGGGGCAGGACGGTAGCAGTGCAGCTGCCTGACCACGTGGCCAGATAAAATACCTTTCTTACTAATCGCCTCATTGTGAAACTATTCTGTATGAGAGTTTGGGGCCCGGCGCTTTTTGCCAGTCTGTAGAGGGTCTCGTGTGTATTCTCGTAGATCACCGCAATGTTGATCATTTGGAAGAGCTCCCTGCTTACTAAGCTGGGCTCATGTACAGTGGTGTGAAAAAGAAAGTACACCCTCTTTGAATTCCATGGTTTTACATATCAGGACATAATAACAATCAACTGTTCCTTAGCCGGTCTTAAAATTAGGTAAATACAACCTCAGAGGAACAACAACACATGACATATTACACCGTGTCATGATTTATTTAACAAAAATAAAGCCAAAATGGAGAAGCTATGTGTGTGAAACTAAGTACACCCTTACTGCTTCCATAGGAATTAAGATGGTAAGTAGCAGACAGGTGCTGCTAATCAAATGCCCTTGATTAATTGATCACCAGCAAGTGTGACCACCTCTATAAAAGCCAAAGTTTTAGCAGTTTGCTGGTCTGGAGCATTCAGGTGTGTGTTAACAATGCCAAGGAGGAAAGACATCAGCAATGATCTTAGAGAAGCAATTGTTGCTGCCCATCAATCTGGGAAGGGTTATAAGGCCATTTCCAAACAATTTAAAGTCCATCATTCTACAGTGAGAAAGATTATTCAAAAGTGGAAAACATTCAAGACAGTTGCCAATCTTCCCAGGAGTGGACGTCCCAGCAAATTCACCTCGAGGTCAGACTGTGCAATGCTCAGAGAAAGTGCAAAAAAACAAAGAGTTACATCTCAGACTCTACAGACCTCAGTTAGCATGTTAAATGTTAAAGTTCATGACAGTACAATTAGAAAAAAACTGAACAAGTATGGTTTGTTTGGAAGGGTTGCCAGGAGAAAGCCTCTTCTCCCTAAAAAGAACGTGGCAGCACGGCTTAGGTTTGCAAAGTTGCATCTGAACAAACCACAAGACTTCTGGAACAATGTCCTTTGGACAGATGAGACCAAAGTGGAGATGTTTGGCCATAATGCACAGCGCCACGTATTGCGAAAACCAACCACAGCATATTAGCACCAACACCTCATACCAACTGTCAAGCACTGTGGTGGAGGGGTGATGATTTGGGCTTGTTTTGCAACCACAGGACCTGGGAACCTTGCCGTCATTGAGTCGACCAGGAAATCTTCTGTATACCAAAGTATTCTAGAGTCAAATGTGAGGCCATCTGTCCGACAGCTAAAGCTTGACCGAAATTGGGTCATGCAACAGGACAATGATCCCAAGCACAACAGCAAATCTACAACAGAATGGCTGAAAAAGAAAAGAATCAAGGTGTTGCAATGGCCCAGTCAAAATCTATATCTCAACCTGATTGAAATGCTGTGGCTGGACCTTAAGAGAGCTGTGCATAAACAAATGCCCACAAACCTCAATGAACTGAAGCAAAGTTGTAAAGAAGAGTGGGCCAAAATTCCTCCACAACGATGTGAGAGACTGATAAAGTCATACAGAAAATGATTACTTCAAGTTATTGCTGCTAAAGGTGGTTCTACAAGCTATCGAATCATAAGGCGTACTTAGTTTTTCACACATAGCTTATCCATTTTGGCTTTATTTTTGTTAAATAAATCATGACACGGTGCAATATGTCATGTGTTGTTCTTCATCTGAGGTTGTATTTACCTAATTTTAAGACCTGCTAAGGAACAGATGATTGTTATTATGTCCGGATATGTAAAACCATGGAATTCAAAGAGGGTGTACTTTCTTTTTCACATGACTGTATGTATACTTGTCGCATAAAAACAAGTTGTTTTGAGATTTGAAGATCATTAAGAAAGCCATAGGCGGCAGGAGAGATCAGTCCGATAGAACCCCAACGTGCAGACATGAAGCAGAGGGGACATATACATGCTTCCACATGTCCCGTGGGGCAGTAAATGTGGCATTGTCTCAGAGTGTAACACGGACGCCGTCAGCCCGCCCACGGTTATAGGAGAAGCCCAGGAGTCATGCAGGGGTGGGGTGCAGCGGCACGGGGTAGGGTGCAGCGGGACAGGGTAGGGTGCAGCGCAGCCTGGGAGCACCTCTTGCTGCCGTTCTTCTCACCCTCTGTTCCCATCATGCACAGGTTCCCAGCTGCCCTGCTTCCACGGCTCCAGCACCATCCGGAACCTGAAGGAGCGTTTCCACATGAACATGACGGAGGAGCAGCTGCAGGTCCTGGTGGAGCAGATGGTGGACGGAAGCATGAGGTCAATCACCACCAAGTTGTACGATGGCTTCCAGTACCTGACCAACGGCATCATGTAACCCCCGTGCCACCCGACCAGAGGACAGTGTGCCCGGCAGGAGGGCGGGGAGTGGGGGTTTGGATGCGGACTTCCTCCCTTTTACTAAACGTCAATGGGGTTTTATTTTTTAATACGTTGGAGAGAGGAGAGCAGCAGCCGGAGCTCGCACAGGATCATGGCGTCAAGGCGGATATTTCTATTATTGGGGAGAGGGCGGTTCCGGGGGCGGCTGCCCCTCTCTGGAGACACTGAACGTTGCTGTCCCGGGGGGGCTTTTCTCTGCAGCATGCCCCCGTTTCAGTATTTTTACCCTCAGCCCCAGCGTTCAGCACCTGAGGCCTCCCACAGAATCATGTTTTCAGCCCTGGTCCTCAATGTACAATTATAATTCATTTTGTTGTTGTAAGAAAGTCTTACCTGTTCCACCTGCCCACATCTCGCCTCTTTCCCAGCTCAGAACGTGTGTCCCCCCACCTGGGGCAGGAGGGAGGCGCCTCAGCTGTGCGGGAGTGTTTGTAACCTGCATGACGCCTTCATACTGTGGTCTAATTCAGGGGGGTCAACTCCAGTCCTCAAGCCTCCCCCAAACAGGTCAGGTTTTCAGTATATCCCACAGGTGGCTCAATCAATCTTTGCTTAAGCACAGGTGGCTCATTCTTTGACTGAGCCACTGATTGAGCCACCTGGGATATCCTTAAAACCTGACCTGTTGACGGGGCTTGATGACTGGAGCTGACCTCCCTGATCTAACCCGCTGCTAAGCTGTTTGCCGTCCGGATTGTGACCTGTCCCCTATACTGTGACCTGTCCCCTATACTGTGACCTGTCCCCTATACTGTGACCTGCCCCCTATACTGTGACCTAACCCCTATACTGTGACGCTCCCACACAAAGTTGCGTGTCTACGTGTATCTCTTTATTTCAGCACATTCTTCTCTCCTTTACTTCCCTGTTAGGTTGGAATATTTTTTTTTTTTTTTTAATGTGAATAATTTTTTGGGTTTTTTGTTTCCCTTTTCCTATTGGACTGTGAGGTCAGAGGTCAGAGTGCGCGGCTGTTAGGGACATCTGCTGCAGAGGAAAGGGTTAACCCCTGCAGGGAAAATATTTAGCTACCTAGTAATTATCAGCATCTGACTAAGGGGGCGGGGGGGCTTCTGTATTTGACATTTAAGTTGGAATTTTTATTTATTTAAATGTTTTTATTAGGAACCCAAAAAATCCCGCTCCGTGTATAGGCAGGCTTGACCTCAGCATTAGGTCACACAGCTGACACCTGACCTCAACATAAGGTCTGACTGGCTGTCCCCTGACCTCCACATCTGGTCAGACTGGCTGCCCCCTGACCTCAGCATCAGGTCAGACAGGCGGACCCCTGACCTCAAAAGATCAGGTCAGACAGGTGGACCCCTGACCTCAGCATCAGGTCAGACACGCTGACCTCAGCATCAGGTCAGACACGCTGACCTCAGCATCAGGTCAGACAGGCGGACCCCTGACCTCAAAAGATCAGGCCAGACATGCTGCCCTGTGCCGTGTTCCCAGTCACTGCGGAATTATAGAAGCCATTCTGGCAGGAGAGAGGTTAAAGGCATCCTTTGTAATTGTCATCTATTTTGTTGTATTTGGATGCACGAGCCGGGGTCAGGGGTCAGGGAATGAGGGCATCATCTCCAGGGCTCGCGGGAACAGGTCAAACTCCAAAATGCAAGTAATGGTGGCTACCACTGCTCCTTTAGGCCCTGGACACAGGAGGACGTGGGACATCGTGCGGGGAGGAGCCACCCGCGCCACGCTCGGGTTTATTTGTGGGGGGGGGGGGGGGGTGTACTTTTTATGAAAACGATGATTCTTGAATGCTGACGCTTTCATGGTCCTTTGTATTAAAATGAGATAAATCAGCTGGTCTCCCAGGTGTTCGCCTTGTTACTGCGTCCGTCCGTGTTCAGCTGATGGTGTGTTGGGCTTTACACGTGTACCCTTCATGTCACATGTACGGGCCTCTGCTCTGATGAGCGTGCAATCCATACAGTGTAATGCACAGTGTGCAGAATATAAGGAGTGTCCGTTCTTAAATGTTACATGTTTAGTACAGGTAACAAGGTGTGCATGTGTGTTGCATTGCAGAGACTTGCTGTGTGTGTGTGTTACATTGCACAGGTGCTGCCTCTGCAAATCTTGGTGTGTGTGTGTGCATGCGCAATGTAGAGAAAGGTTCTGTCTGTCTGCTTTGTGTGATTGTGTGTATTGCACTGCACACCTAAATATCTATCTGCAGCGCAGTGTTTGTAGTGTGTGTTGCACTGCCCTGGCGTGTGTGTTTGCAGTATGTATATTGCAGTGTGTGGTGTGTTGCAGTATGTTACTGTGTGTGGTGTGTTGCAGTATGTATGTTACTGTGTGTGCGTTTTGCAGTATGTATGTGTGGCTGTGTGTTTTGCAGTATGTATGTGTGGCTGTGTGTGTGTTTTGCAGTATGTATGTGTGGCTGTGTGTGTGTTTTGCAGTGTGTAGTGTGTTTTGCCGTATGTATTTTTATGTGTGTTTGTAGTATGCATGTTGCAGTGTGTAGTGTGTTTTGCAGTATGTATGTGTGTGTGTTTGCAGTATGCATGTTGCAGTGTGTGTGTGGTTGCAGTGTGTGTGTGTGTGTGTTTGCAGTATGCATGTTGCAGTGTGTGTGTGTGTGTGTGTGTGTGTGTGTGCAGTATGCATGTTGCAGTGTGTGTGTTTGCAGTATGCATGTTGCAGTGTGTGTGTGTGTGTGTTTGCAGTATGCATGTTGCAGTGTGTGTGTGTGTGTGTGTGTTTGCAGTATGCATGTTGCAGTGTGTGTGTGTGTGTTTGCAGTATGCATGTTGCAGTGTGTGTGTTTGCAGTATGCATGTTGCAGTGTGTGTGTTTGCAGTATGCATGTTGCAGTGTGTGTGTGTTTGCAGTATGCATGATACAGTGTGTGTGTGTGTGTGTGTGTGTGTGTGTGTGTGTGTGTGTGTGTGTGTGTGTGTGTGTGTGTGTTTGCAGTATGCATGTTGGTGTGTGTGTGTGTGTGTGTGTTTGCAGTATGCATGTTGCGTGTGTGTGTGTGTGTGTTTGCAGTATGCATGTTGCGTGTGTGTGTGTTTGCAGTATGCATGTTGCGGGGTGAGTGGTAGTGGTGGAGTGTCTATCTGTGTGCAGGTGTCTCCCTGCAGTGCACTGAGTGACCACCAGGCGGCGGTTGTATCCCCGCCCCTATAACGTTAGAGCTCACCTGCCGGACCCGCCCTGAGAGAGAGAGAGACACAGACCTGTGACTGAGACTGAGACTGTGAGAGACAGGCCTGAGAGAGACTGACTGGGTGAGAGGAGAGACGCGGGGGATAAAGTGAGTGAATGTGGGAGGGTAAGTGAGAGACCCCGGACTCCAGGTCACAGAGAGCAGCACAATGGTGAGAAACCTCTACCTTCCACTCCTATATACTCACACACACTCCCCTCCTATGCACACACACTCACATACTCACACCACTCCTATATACTCACACACTCCCCTCCTATGCATACACACTCACATACTCACACCACTCCTATATACTCACACACCCCCCTCCTATGCACACACTCACATACTCACACCACTCCTATATACTCTCACACACACACTCCCCTCCTATGCACACACACTCACATACTCACACCCCTCCTATGCACACACAAACACACACCCCTCCTATGCACACACACTCGCATACACACTCAAACACATTCACACTCACATACCCCTCCTATGCACACTCGTGCATACTTGCGCACACACACTCACAAACACACACTCCCCTGCTATGCACATACTCCCATACACACACACCCCTCCTATGCACATACTCCCATACACACACCCTGCCTATGCACATTCACCCCCCCTCCTATGCACATGCACATACTCACACACACACACACTCCTCCTGTGCACATACACACACTCATACACACACTCCCCTCCTATGCACACTCCCATGCGTGCACACACTCCCATGCACGCATACACATTTGCACACTCAGTCCCATGCGCACGCACGCACACTTCCATGCGTGCACACTCTCATATAGCCTCCCCCACACTCCTGTGAGATGTTTGGCAGTGCTGCCTTCTGCCCCATGGGGGAATTTAGGACACATAGTGGGGGATTTCTGTACAAATATCTGTCTTATTTGAAACTGCAGATGAAATGTTTCTTAATGTGATTCCTGCGCATTCAGTAAATGTCAAACAGGGAAACCCATCCATCAAGATTAAGAACCAGAGGAGGTTCAATGACAGGCAAAACCAGCTCTATAAAAGGAAACGTGCACCCCCATACACTACACCACAAACCCCCCCACCCCCATAACCCCACACCAGCCCCCCCCCACCCCCATACCGAGGAGGTTCCATGACAGGCAACACCAGCTCTATAAAAGGAAACGCGCACCCCCATATACCCCGCACCCCCATACCCGCAAAGAGGAGGTTCCATGACAGGCAAAACCAGCTCTGGTGAGACCGGGATATAGATACTGAGGTACTGGACGAGCACAGACCCACCGTACAGAAACAATGGGTATTATTCTATAAACTGCTTTGTCATCTTAAACACACACTTCCCTGCGATACCCCAGTCTGCATTATTTGCTGTGGTGCAATGTGATTGTGTAGAGCAGTGTTTTCCCACCACGGTTCCCCGGGCGTCCTTAAAGGGTTACTTACAATGCATCTGATCTCAGACGCGCTATTAGAGAGGGTTGGGGTTCCCTGCAATGCATCTGATCTCAGACGCGCTATTAGAGAGGGTTGGGGTTCCTTACAATGCATCTGATCTCAGACGCGCTATTAGAGAGGGTTGGGGTTCCTTACAATGCATCTGATCTCAGACGCGCTATTAGAGAGGGTTGGGGTTCCTTACAATGCATCTGATCTCAGATGCGCTATTAGAGAGGGTTGGGGTTCCTTACAATGCATCTGATCTCAGACGCGCTATTAGAGAGGGTTGGGGTTCCTTACAATGCATCTGATCTCAGATGCGCTATTAGAGAGGGTTGGGGTTCCTTACAATATATCTGATCTAAGCTGTGTTATTAGAGAGGGTTGGGGTTCCTCAGAATTTCACTTGGGGTTCCTTATCCAAAAACAGGTTGGAAACCACTGGTGTAGATAAAGGGATGTGTTTAAAGAAGTGGCTTTGTGCTATTGCTTTCTTCCTGAGCCGCCTTGGGAACACCAAATAATTACTTATTTGTATGTAAATTTAAATCCATTTACAAGCGTTAGCAAATCAATGGTTTATCTTGAAATTCTGATACAGTTTCACTCTTTGAATAACAGACTGAGACGATCCCTACTACAGGAATTCAATGAATTCCACGCGCTCTGTATGGGGCTTCTGGGGAACTGACTCCAAAGTGCCTCATTACCATGAAGGGGACATGTCATCCTATTAAACTAATGCTGTACAGAGACCCAGAATATGTTTCAGTATCACACCTTCCCATCTTTACCTGACCAAAGAGGCTTTTAAGCAGTGGGGGCGCGCTCTCCCTCTCCCCCTCCCCTTCTCTCTCTACCCCCCTTCTCTCTTCCTCCTCCTCTAACTCCTGCTCCTTCTCTCTCCTCCTCTCTCCTCTTTCTCCTCCTTCTCTCTGTGTGTCTCTCTCTCTCTCTGTGTGTGTGTCTCTCTCTCTCTCTGTGTGTCACTGTGTGTCTCTCTCTCTCTCTGTGTGTCTCTCTCTGTGTGTGTGTGTCTCTCTCTCTCTCTCTCTCTCTCTGTGTCTCTCTCTCTGTGTCTCTCTCTCTCTCTCTGTGTGTCTCTCTCTCTCTCTCTCTGTGTCTCTGTCTCTCTGTCTCAGTCTGTGTCTCTCTCTCTCTCTGTCTCTCTCTCTGTCTCTCTCTCTCTCTCTCTCTCTCTCTCTCTCTCTCTCTCTCTCTCTCTCTCTCTCTCTGTCTCTCTCTCTCTCTCTCTCTCTGTGTGTCTCTGTCTCTCTGTGTGTGTCTCTCTCTCTCACCTCAGAGCGGGTGCATTAAGTTGGACTTTGCTTTTAGAGGTGGGCGAGTGTGTAAATAGGTGCTGGACTATTTCAAGCTGTTAATCTCTTTCCTGCTGAGTGTCCAGCAACATACACAGCATTATGTAACCACATGCAAAGACAGCAGGGGGTCTAGCAATGCATTCACCCTGTGTATGTACAGGAGCGAAAGCGTTTGTGACGCCCCTTAGGATTTTCACATATTTCAAACCTAAAATGTTATTAGATCTTAATCTAAGTCCTAATAATAGATACAAATAACCTGATCAAACAAATGACACAAAAACATGATACTTTTTCAAAATGTATTTATCTACGAATGATTAAATATTCAATATCCGTGTACATGTAATTATGTAACGTGTGAGAAAGTATGTGACCCTTTAGGCCTCGTCCAGGGTGAAGCTAAGCGCGCTCATGCGACACGCGATCAAACACATGATCGCAATGAGACTGTCCAGCGTACGCGCCCGTGAGCGCTCAGCTGCTTGCAGACGCAAAGATATTTGATTCAGCCGCTCGTTGGC
>NW_027456687.1:0-9957 GCF_040206685.1 Ascaphus truei | reverse complement strand
TGAGGGACTGCGGATCAAGTAAGATCCCAGGCGGGATTGGTGCTTTAGAAATTGTGAAGCGGGGGCATCCAGACACTGGTTAAGGGGTTCAGGAAACTAGTCATTCACATCTGGGTTTTTGTTCTACATCCGAGATTTACACACACACACACACACACACACACACACACACACACACACACACACACACACACACACACACACACACACACACACACACACACACACACACACACACACACACACACACACACACACACACACACGTAACAAGAACTAATTGTAGTATAATGTAATACAATAAATAAACTTATGTCAAAATTAATGTTCTTACTAGGAATTTATTCAATTTATGTTTTTTTTAAAGCAGGGTTGGGGGCGGGACTAGGGTTGGGGGCGGGCCTGGGGGCGGGGCTGGGGGCGTGGCTAGGTGGCGAGTAGATTTTGTGGTTCGGCGAGTAGATTTTTGGGTGATTTGTCAAGCACTGAATGTATGTATTATAATTTATATAGCTGTATATTTATATAACTATTATATATATATATATATATATATATATATATATATATATATATATATATATATTTTTTTTTTTATAATTTATATAGCTGTATATTTGTATGTACTTACAGTAGCCTACTGTAACTAATTGTTGTTTTTCCTTTACACTGTAGGGCGACAACTCTTCTGGTTGACCAAATAAGTGAAGAGAATGATGAGAGGTGTGCCACAAGGGTCAAGTACGCTCTTGAGCAAAATCACAATATAACCGCATCTCAGAGCAGCATCAAAGTGATGAGAAACAGATTGGGATGGAAATATGGACGTGTAAGATTAGTACTGGACAGTACAGTAGGTAAAAGTGTGGTTTAACTGTACAGTAAAAGTAAGTAAAGTCTAAAATTACTCCTTGTCAATACAGAGCGTATCCTATGATTAGGAACACCAACAAGATCAAAAGAGTGGACCAGGCACGGGCATGGATCGAAAGTGGCGAGACTTTTCAGGATTGCGTCTTTACTGGCGAGTCAACTGTATCGCTTGAGAGATTTTCCACTTTTGCATTCCACAAAAAAGGATGCTCATCTATGAAGCCGCGTCCAAAACACCCAGTGAAGCTGCATGTGTGGGGTGCGATCTCTAGACATGGACCAGGATGCATCATCAACTTTGACTGTAAAATAATGCACAAAGTCACATGCTGTTGCCTTATGCACTGTACTGTACAAGTGTGCAGTATTTGGAGCACTTTTCTTTTCTTGTTACAGGAATCATGAATAAAGCATTTTTCCAAGTGGAAATTGTGCCCGAGATTGTGGAATACATTACACATGAATTCCCAGATGGTCACCGGTTCTACCAGGACAATGATCCAAAACAAACCGCGTCTATGGCGCATATGCTTGCGAGCGGTATCAACTGGGTTAAGATGCCAGCGGAGTAAGTACGGTAATCGTTTCTCATTTTTTTTACAATGTTTATCTCTGTGTATCTCTTTAACTAATTCTCCTTCTTTCCCCCCTCCAATTCCAGATCGGCATATTTCAATCCTGTCGAAATGGTATGGCATCAGCTCAAGGATCATATCAGAAAAGTGGTGAAACCGTCAAAAAAGGATGAATTGGCGGATGGCATAATGAGTTTTTGGAATAACATACTCACCGTAGAAAGATGTAATAAATATATAGATCATATTGCGACCGTGTTGCCCATTGTGATACAGCGTAATGGGTAGGCATCTGGAAAGTAGTAAGGTATAGTACAGTACTGTAGTATGGTAAGTACAGGTACACCAAGTATGATACAGGTAAGTATGGCACAGATTGTTTTATATGCACTTTTTTGCACCCATTTTTTGTTTTATTTTTAGAGATGCCGCACTAAAAATCTTGTTATAAAGTAGTTATACAGTAGTTATATTGTAGAATAGAGATCCAGTATACAGTCTAGTTTGACAGTAGTAACTGCATAGTCCAATATGCAGTAGTGATACTGTATGCAATGCCATTAAATGCACTTAACTGCACTCATTTTTTCTTTTCTTTTCAGACAGAGCTGCACTAAAAAAGGAAGGGCTGGGCGAGGGGGCGTATCATGTGTAAAATTAGCGAACTGTGTGTATTGTGTAGCAACAGTCATAATTTACACAACCCCCCCCCCCCCTCTTACTCTACTAAATAAGGAATTTCTGCTGCTTGGTGCTGGTGATTCCCCATGGAGCTTGGCAAGTTCCAGGTGGTGCATTAGGATTGCAGCATATCTTGCGCTTTCTCTTTCTGCTCCACATTATGCAACATATCTTGCAGCTTATCCTTGTCACCAGTGCACATTGCCAGTGCCTCCAAGTTGGCGCTTCAATTCAGCATTAGTCATTCACTGAGGACTTTTCAAAGCACAGCTTGTACAAGATGTGCTTAGCTTTCTCAACCCTGTGGAGGACATGTTGCTTAAGCTCACTTTTCCATCTTACCAGCTCTTCTTTAACTCACTTGGCAATGAGTTTGTTCACACTTTGTGAAATCTTTTCTTCCCTGTAACTAGCGTGACCACCTGCTTCTGGCACAGCATCATTGATCTTGAGCAGCTCAACTTAGTTAGAGTTCTCATTAACTCTGATTGAAACCCATGGCATCTCTCTTTAGCAGTTGGCAGACATTTTCTTGGTCCTCTCTTCCTCGATGCATTATTTATCCAGTCTGTCCGCTTCTCCAATGGGTGAGAAAGTCAAAAGGGATGTTTGGCTGGGTATCTACACTACAGTAGCACCATTTTGAAGCTCCTTCAGTTATCAGGGGACCCCGGCCTATAGCTTCATCATCCATCATGGGCTTATCCGCAAAAATCATGACCCCCTATCAGTAGAAAGGTTATTTGCATCTGGATCCTTAAACTCCAGTATATCAATATTGCTGCAGTTCTCCTGTCACCTAATTGTCACCTGTTGCCTCTCTTTTTTGCAGTTGGCAAACCTGTATTTTTGTGCCTTTTTACCTTGCAAAGACGAGCAGACAACTAGTGTTGAATCTTTATGGGCATGATCACAAATACAGTTCTGTCTATTCCAACCAGAGACTGAATCTTTATAGTGGCTGTTTCCATCGTGAAGAATCTGGTTTGGGGCACGTGGGCACAGTAGCGTGACTGGATTTGGATTGTACTCAGTCGTACTTTGGTTCTTTCCTGGATTTTGTGGAATGCCGGTTGTAGCACTTAGATGGCATTGCGGATGTGCTAAAGCAACACACAGCTTATTTGTCGCGTAAGACCTATATCTGGATTGAATCAACCATGCAGATTCCTTCATTTTCCTGTAGCATTTTTGCTGCAGATACTTCCTAACTTTTGACTGGACCACAATTACACATTGCTTCAAATGTTCGTACTTCGTTCTTTGTCATTGTATTCTCCATATTGTTTGGAGAAGGCAGGCGGCTCTATTCTGGTGATAAATCTGAAGAGCTTTTCGTTCCTCTCTAGGCAGCAGTACGGCAACAGTGTGTTTGCACAGATAACTTTCTCTCACCAGCTTCCCTGGATAAGAGCTCAGAAGTATTTCTGGAGTGTTAGAATGTTTCTCGTCACTGCACATTCATCTTTTCTTGTTCCTCCATTTGTTTCTCCACCGTTTTTTGCCTTGTTAATCTTCTAATTTACTTTACTGACTTTACAGATCTGAAACCTCCTCTTTCAGGTTTCTGTACTCTCTTTTTACATTTCTCAAACAAGCAGGACCTTTTCGTAGCTATCCTTCCAATTACACACATCTGTGATGAGTTCAGATTTCCTGATGCAAGACTTTTAGCTGTGTTGAGAGTGTGCAGTTCTTGCTGAGAGACTGCCAGATCAGTACGGAGATAGCAAACCTCTTTTTGATAAACTTCCAGCTCTCTACCAAGACTGCAAATCACTTACTGAGAGACTCCGAGGGTCTGCACTGAGATTGCAAAACTCCTTCTGAGAGATTTCCAGCTCTATGCTGAGATTTGCAAGACTTCTTCTGAGAGAGTTCAAGCTCTATACTGAGACTAGGGGTCTTCCAAGAGAGTTTCAGCTCTGCCTGAGCCTCTTCATCATTCAGCTCCAAGTCAGCAATAATTTTGTCGGAGCGGCTCTGTTTCTGTCCATGGCAGTAATAATAGTGTTCGCCATCTCCAGCTTAGTCATCTCAAAGTCACTATGCAAGCGACGCTCTGTGTTCTTCAAAGTCCTACACGCAAAGGCGGCTGTGTACAGACCCCTCTTGAGCACGGTGTGAGCTACGATCTCCTTTTCCAATAATTCACAGAGGAGATCATCGTCATTTCTGGCATTTTGCAGTGCATCTTCAGGGTTGGTCAAGGGATTGTCACTTATTTGTTCCGACTCCGCTTCCGTGGAACTGTTTGTTAAGGTTTCTCACTGTCAGAACTGGACAGAAACTTATTTGGGGAATATGACTTCTGCTTTGGGCCTTCTGGAGATTCTGCCATTCCCAGGATGAATATGCGAGTTTCTCTAGGCTGCAGGTCATCTCAACCCCCTTCTGATATTGTAGAGTCATCTGCAGACATGTCTGCAATTTCCACGGTCAGTTGAGAACCTCTTTTCTTTTGTCTTTCTTTTCTGCTTTACTTTAGAAGACTCTAGCACATCAGGAATACTGAGGTCCCCTTCTTGCTTTGAAGCTTCTGCAATTTCACTGCACCCACCATGCTTTTCTTGCAGTTGCAGTAGCAGGCAGAAATATTCGATGTTCAGCTGGTCCTACCCTTGCTGTCGGCATTCATGTTCAAGGACATAGGGACATGACTCTTTTGTTACCCAGGGTCCAAGCACCCCAACATCTTAGAGGCATTTCGCTGGTGCGTCTGGTTTTTGGGACCATATAGAGGCATCATCATAAAGCCCAAGGGGACACTTTTCGTGTGGTTGGGTTAATTACAGAAAAACAGGGAAAAGGGAGACCAAAAAGCGCACCAGCACAAACGGAGCAGGAAGAAACCAGAACAAAAAAATGATTAAAAGGGCACTTTAATGTGGCAAAAGACCCATCCAATGCATTTCGAACGTCGCAGCGTTCTTTTTCAAGGATCCTTGAAAAAGAACGCTGCGACGTTCGAAATGCATTGGATGGGTCTTTTGCCACATTAAAGTGCCCTTTTAATCATTTTTTTGTTCTGGTTTCTTCCTGCTCCGTTTGTGCTGGTGCGCTTTTTGGTCTCCCTTTTCCCTGTATTGCATTGAGTAGCTGCACAGCCTGCCTGCCTGCCCTACCAGGATGTGAGTATTTGCATATTTTTCAGGGGAACCTGCCAATGAGACATATGGTGAGTGGGTTGCACCACACACCACCTGTCTTCAGGAGGATAGTACCCATTATATGACACAATAGGTACTATATCAATTGTTAGTACCCTGGTACAGTGGTCTGGCTTATTATCATTTTGAGATATACCTGCATTTGAGCGCTTCAGCTATTTTCCATAATTACAGAAAAAACATGTATTACCCTCCATTCTTTCACTTTCAGGTGTATTCTTCATACTGACTTCAGGATGTGCTATTGCATCAATATTTTCTTTTATATGCTAGAACCACAAGTGGTAGTCATACAGGTGTGGCAGAATGTGCTTGCAGAGTTCTTAACTCTCGCAGGCATCTCTGTAAACTTTTTAATTTTGCAGAGCAAACATTTTAAAAACCCATGTGGTTTTTTTTTTCCGCACACGTGATGGAGTAGACGTTATTTACAGAATCAGAACCTTATGTGGGTCAAAGTCTGTAGCAGTCCCCCAGACAGACTGTGGTGTTTGTGGCTAGCTTTTCTGCCTGGATTTGTAGACCTTTGTTATTGTCACCGCTGCATGTGGTTCTTCTGCTTTTACTCCTGTTGCAGAAACTGTTGGAAACAAAGGCACAAAAATATTTCCGTGACGATCCCCTTTTAAAGCTGCAGTTCAAGTAATATCATACATGTGTGTCCTACATTTTTTTTTTAGTAAATCAGTTCTGTACATTGAGAAAATACTTGCTGCATTTAAAAAAAAAATTAAAGACACTTTTAATGTATTAAAAAGTAACAAGCATTTTTTTGTTTCTATAACAACCATTTACAAAGTCACATACCCCCCCATGTTTGAGCCCTGCCCTCTCTCTGCCCTCTCATGGACATACAACATACGCACACCAACATGTTTACACCTTGATAAAGCACACTTGGGGCGCGAAACATGTTGGTGTGCGCATGTTGTATGTCCACGAGACTATAATAAATACATTTTATGGGGCCACCTTCTGACTTCCACTTCATAAAACATATGTAGGTTTAAAACAGGAGACGGATTTAGGGGGAAAACTATATATATATATATATATATATATATATAGGCTTTTAATTAGCCAATGTTTTAACAACAACAATACAGCTTGTGTCAGCCAACAAAAAGGAGCAGCCAAAATAAACTTACCTAGCTCTGTGTGGAGCGCTAACTAGAACAAGACATCTTAGCTCTGTGTGGAGCACTAACTAGAACAAGACCTGTCCCTCTCTGTGGGTCAGAGGGCTAAGCCCCTTACCAATAATAATACAAAGTTCAGTGTGGGCCAAGGTTTACATTCGGGGCCCTCGAATTCCTCCTGCACATATAGAGGTGGGAAAATTCAAGGACGGCATATTCTCCACAGCAGCCCAGGGGTCTGACTGTCTTGTGCAGAGTAGTCCCTCTTGTGCAGTCCAGGTGAAATAAGCTTTCTTGATCAGAAAGGTCTATTCAATGGCTTTCTCCTTCAGAGCTTGCTGACATGGAACATATCCATTGAAGACAGGAGCAGTGTCCAGTACCCGCCCCTCAAGCTGGGGCATGCTATTCTAATAAAGCAATCATTAAGGCTTAAATTGTGTCAAATAGAATTCTTCCAGCCTTTTTTGTTGTTGTTGTAGAATGTGTACTGATAGATCTCAAAGAGTGTTACCCTCTTATTTGTACTTTCTTGAATGGCACAATATATTTTAAAAAGTTACTCTACGGCAGGCCCGTCAATGACAGTTCATTACATTTATGTGGCATGTTAAAAAGGTCTGAGACAAACTGTAGCTTAATGTGCATTGCTTTGAGACAAGTGTAAACCTGCTACTTTTTATGAAAATATTCAAAGCATAAGGTCATTTTAAGCAAAGAAAAGCAGTGTTTGTATAGAGACATTTCTACATTGTGTCTTGTATCAAAACACATGTGAAGTTCTTGGCATGCATATTCAAAGATACTATACTGTATTCAATGCGCCATCTGCTGTAATCAATCAATAAATCCTACAGGTCAGATTTTTTTCTTTTAGTCTTTGATACAGGCACTGTTTTTGGTGCCGTGCAAACCCTGGCATTTATTTGAAATTTGCGGCATCATGATCGCTACTGAGTATCAAAATCATACTGTACAGTACTTTTCGGCTCATTATACATTTTCCCTCTATTCTCTAGTAGGTCCCACGATCTAGGAACCATTGCACACTTTAAGTTATATATATTTTTTAAAAGTTGGAATTCTTTGTATTTTATAATAAATTATTTATTTAACGGCCCTCTTGTTGGTTGGTGGAAGTCCTGGAGTGGATGTGTTGTGGGTGTGTAGTTGTGCGGGTATAGGCAAAGATATTCAGTGTGCCATCTGCCGGACACATATTGTACTGAATTGCAATTACTTAAATAACCCCACAAATAATTCTGCTGACTGACCATAGATGAGCCCCGGTGAAGAAAGGGTTCACACGGCTGTAATTTCGCATGTAAATCTGCTGCTTTATATCATGTTGGAGGTCGTTATACAAAATAGCTGTTTTATGTGCTTATCATTAATCTGCTGTTTAATGTGGGTTTAAGATATGTGTGAGCATGTTTTAATCCAGTTACATATGTTTCACAATGCTCTTCTGAGGAATGAGAAGCACTTCACTTAATTGATGGAAGGACCCCTGTGGATAAGGCTTTCATCACTGAGTGCTTATTTAAAAAACCTATTCTGTCAAGTGAATATAAAATAGATTGCATAACTGCTATCCTGGGGGTTAATATTTTATATGAACTGCCCTTTACTGCCAAATATGCCCTTCTGTGAATATACAACAGACTTGTACTTTTGTTTTGCCTGGCCCTGGATGCAACACATTACATACTGTAGATATTACAATTTATCAACGTTATTGGACTGAAAAATTAGGGGCTGAATTTAGGAGTTTGTGATGGGAAATTATTCTTGTTAACTTGGGTCAATGAGACTAGGTTTACTGTGTGTCTGAGTCAGAACAAGCAATTTCAAAAGTGGGATGGACATTAATGCTTCTCACAAATCACTTTAGTGTCTGAGGGATCAGATGCATCATGTTACAAAGTTAAATAGTTACATAATTACATAGTAGATGAGGTTGAAAAAATACATACTGTATGTCCAAGTTCAACCTATGTGAAATGTAGATACTTATGCCATATTTCTATTTACAGTATATTGATCCAGAGAAAGGCAAACAAACAACCCCAGTTAAATATCATCCAATGCTGTCTCATAAGGGGAAAAATCCCTTCCTCCCTGACTCCAAATAATGGAAATCATATTACTGTCTATATAAACATCCTTCCCATGTTTTCTTATTTTGTACAGAATATCCCTGTATACCTTTCCATTCTAAAAATATGTCCAACTTTTTTTTTAAAGATCTCTACTGTATCTGCCGTCACATTATCCATGGGTAATACATTCCACATTTTAACTGCCCTTACTGTAAATGACCCTTTCCTTTGTTGCTGGGGAAAACTCCTTTCCTCCAATCTTAAGGGATGACCCTGTGTCATTTGTACTGCTCTTGGGAAGAATAGTCCTTTTGAAAACTCCTTGTACTGTCCCCGAATATATTTGTATATACCGGTTTTGCCCGACTATAAGGCAAGGTTTTTTTAATTTAACTTTATTGAAAAGTCCATACTCACCTTATAATCTGGTTATGCAAATTTTGCTGCTGACAGTATTGTCCTGTGTAAGGTAGGAACACAGCAGCCGGCATATTACCTATTTTTCCATTTAGCAGAGGCTGGAATCAAGGGGTCACCTTATATTAACGGTCGCCCTATAATCGAGCAAAGACGGTAGTTATCATATCTCCGCTTACAGGCCTCATTTCTAATATAAACAAATCTAAATTAACTACCCTCTACACATAAGTCAGAATATCAATCCCCTTTAGTAATTTGGTGGCTCTTCTCTGCACTCTCTCTAGTTCCATAATGTCTTTTTTATGGAGTGGTTTTAGACTTTTTTTAGACCAGTTTTAGACTTTCATTGTATGTTTAGAATTTGGTGCAGTGTTCTTTTTCTGCTACCTGACTTAACAGCCCTCTGTGTTTGACTCATGAGTTTGTTTACCAGTTGCTTTGGTGTTGAACTTACTGGTTTCCTGATAAACAAAATGAACCTGCCCCAATCTCCACCAGCGCCTTACAGGTGGTAACTGTACATAAGTGCTTGTGATTTATGTATATTTTTTTGCAATATTTACTATGAGAGTTGACGCTTTTTCTGCCAAAATTTGAAAATGGTCCTTATAATGTCCCAAAAGAAAAACAGCAGAGGAGGATCACATATTTTTATGATCATAGCCCCCAACATCTAAGAGTTTAATCACTGCATACAGTATGGCAGTGGAGGAGAAGTCTTGTTAATATCCTTTATAGCCAATGTTGGGGTTGCTCTTTTGCATTTTAATTATTTGTATGACTTTTCTGAGGCTAATCCATATATTCGATTATTTGATTATTTTATTGCATATCCATAGAATTTAAGCTTTAACTGGAAATTATGGGGAATTTGACGAACTTTATCTGTTGAGGGATAATACAATTAATATAATAAGTACATAATATATAATATAATAATAATATAATAGTACATAGTATATAAGTTGTACAGTACAACTGAATGCGGGACAAAACC
>NW_027456686.1:0-10307 GCF_040206685.1 Ascaphus truei | reverse complement strand
AAACTTTGCTAATCGTGTTGGGGTGAGATACCACCTCTTTAGGACTTTATATGCATTCTCCTTCAAGGTGGTGCATATAGAGCTTTTGCTGCTGCCAGTACTATTGTGGACCAGTCTTTGTCTTCTACTGTCTCCCCTAAGTCCGTTTCCCATTTGATTCTATAGTTAAGTTTAGTGTCAACGTCCTGCCTTGGGCAGACCACCTCTCTGTATATCCGAGATGTGAGTCCCGTGGTGTCCGTGCCTCTGGAACACAGCTGCTCAAAATTTGTTCGCTGGGGGCGCTTGGGAATTTTCGTGTAAAATGCTCTCACCTGGAGGTATCTAAAGAATTCAGAATTAGGCATTTCTGTTTCTGATCGAATTTGTTCGAATGTTTTGATTGATTGGCCTCCCTCCAGGTGTAGTAGCCTTGTGAGGCCTTTTGCTTTCCAGACCGCTAGGTTCTTGCATAACATACCCGGAGCGAAATCAGGGTTCCCCATAATCGGGGTCATAAGTGTGTGCTGGGTTGTTAGGGCACACTTGTGTTTGGTGTTCTCCCAAGTAGTCAACGAGCTATTCACTGCGGCCAGCGGCTCACTCAAGGTCTTATATACCTTTTTTGGTAGCCAAATTAGGTCTTGTATCTCTATGGGGTCACAGCATGCTGTTTCTAACTCAACCCATCGTCGCAGGCTAGGATGCATGTGCCACTGAATAATTTGGGTTAATTGGGCCGCTTTGAAGTACGATATCAAGCAAGGTACCCCTAATCCTCCTCTAACTGTTGGCCTAGTGAGAATGCTAGTTTTTATACGTGGTTTTTTATTACCCCAGACGAATTTCACCATAGAGGACTGTAAGCGGAGGATGTCGTCTCTGATCACTTGTATCGGAAGGGTCTGGAACAGATACAAGATTCGGGGGAGGAGATTCATCTTAAGGCACTGGATCCTGCCGATCCATGAAATTGTGTGGCCTGACCAGATCCGTAGATCCTCCTTCAGAGTCCTAATTAGCCTGGGGTAGTTGGCTTTGTAGAGGGCGTTGTACTCCTTGGTTATATAGATCCCTAAATATTTAATGGAGGAGGCTTGCCATTTGAAATTAAAATTCAATTCGATTAATTTTTCTGTGACCTTTGGCAGGTTTATATTTAAGGCTTCTGATTTTGTCTGATTAATTTTGAAACCCGAGATCTTATTAAATTCATCTAGCAGGCTGAAAACATTTGGCAGGGAGGTAAGGGGTTTGGATAACATTAGTATAATGTCATCTGCATACAGGGCCACTTTGTGTGACTGATCCTTGATCTGTATACCTGTTATATCGGGGGAGTTGCGTATGTGTGCCGCTAGGGGTTCTATACATAATGCAAAAATAAGTGGGGACAGGGGGCATCCCTGCCTGGTGCCACTCTTTATTGGGAAATCTTCCGACGGGAAGCCCTGGTGTCTGACCTTCGCCTTCGGTTCCCTATAGAGAGCCAGAATAGCGCCCAACATTCTCCCCCTTATGCCAAACGCTCTTAGCGTCTCTGTGAGATAGGGCCAATCTATGCGGTCGAAGGCCTTTTCAGCATCCAGACTCAATGCCATAGACGGGATATGTTTTCTATGTGCCAAATCAATTAGGTCTATTATCCGTCTGGTATTGTCTGTAGCTTGCCTCCCGCATATAAACCCTACTTGATCGGGGTGGACCAGCTTAGGCATAACTGTATTCAGGCGGTTGGCCAGTAATTTCGAGAAGATTTTGGTGTCCGAATTGATGAGGGATATTGGCCGGTAGCTTTTACAGTCAGCTGGGTCCTTCCCTGGTTTGGGGATCACTGTTATAGACGCTTGGAGCATCTGGCTAGGGATAGGGGCACCATCTAAAAATGAGTTAAATAGTCGGACCAGGTGAGGTACTAAGGTTTTTCTGAATTTTTTTATAATAAAGATTAGAGAAACCATCCGGGCCTGGGGCTTTGGATGGCTTTAGTGCTTTTATTACCTCTGATATCTCCTCACCTGAAAAGTCCTCCTGTAATGCTTCCCTTTCCAATCTGCCCAGACTGGGTAGTTTTGCCTCTGTTAGAAATGTTTTCAGCTGCCTATGAGTGTTCTCGCAATGGGAGACCTTCGCCCCATCGTATAGGGTCTCATAGTATTTTTTGAATTCGTCTACGATTTGTTTGGGGTCAGAAGTAAGGTCACCATTTTTGGTTCGAATTGCTTGAATGTGGAAGTTACGGTTACTATTTTTGAGTTTGTTAGCAAGCGGGGTATCTGGCTTGTTCGCCTTTTCATAGAATTGTCGCCTAGACCAGGTCAGCTCCTTCTCAGCTCGGGAGGACATCAATAAATTTAGTTTTGTTTTAGTGTCGCGCCAGGCCTGAAGGGTCTGCGCTTGTTTGTTAGTTTTGTGAAGGGCGGAGAGGGCTGTTAGCTCGGATTGGAGAATCTTAATCTTATATTCCCTCGCTTTTTTCCGCCTACTTGCTATCCCTATGAGCTCTCCACGAAGAGTCGCCTTATGGGCCTCCCATAGGGTGGATTGGGATGTCACACTACCGACATTCTCCTCAAAGTAGACCCTGATTTTATCCCTTACTGCTGTTTCAATTTCAGGGATTTTCAGAAGGAACTCATTAAGCTTCCACGTCGCTCCTGGTCTGTCTAGTCTGAAGTCTGTGCACCGCAGCTCTAGAGGTGCGTGATCTGACCATGAAATATCATGGATGGCCGTGTGGGAGATCTGCGAAACCATTCTGTTGGATACAAAGAGGTAGTCTATCCTGCTGTATCTGTCGTGTGGGTGTGAATAAAACGTGTACTCTTTTTCTCCTGGGTGTTGTTCACTCCAGATGTCTACTAATCTGTTTGTCCTGAGGCCTTGGGTCCATGCTGCTCTGCTTTGTGTGTGTTTCGTCTCGCTGGGTGTGCACCTATCAGCTTTAGGATCTAATGTGAGATTAAAATCACCGCCTAGTACTATACCGCCTTGTGCCACTTTATGTAGGATTGCAAAAAATCTCGAAAAGAAGGTATCTGCTCCTTCATTGGGTGCCTAGACATTGGCTAGTGTAAGAGTTTGTCCTCCCACAACACCTAATAGTATTAAGAAGCGCCCATTCTTATCTTTTTTTGTTAGTGTCGTGTCAAACGCAAGGCGGTTGTGTAGTAAAATTGCTACCCCTCTTTTCTTTTTATTGGCTGATGCAGAGAGCCACGTTCTATATCTGCTATCCAGAAACTTTGGGGAACTGGTCCTTGAGAAGTGGGTCTCTTGAAGTAGTATTATGTTGGGGTCATGTCGTCGGTAATCAGTTAGGGCTAACTTTCTTTTCAGAGGGCCATTAAAGCCTTTCACGTTGTGTGATAAGATAGTAAAATCCTTACCCATTGGTGTTGTCATTGCGATTTGCTGCGTTACCTCTTTCTGTCTGGGTCACGTCTCTCTTCAGAGTATAGATCTGTGAACTGCTTTGTACACTGCTCGTCTGTACAGGGGGGAAACACTGGGGTACACACATCGGGAGCATGGGGGAGACAATAAATAAACATTGATAACTGTCGGCGACTCCAGGGGACCGAGTCCCCTGGGATGCCTGAACTGCCCCTTGTGGGATTCCGGTTCGGGTGGGCTCACCTCTGAACATGTCAGGATGTGCTTGACCCATTTCCACCGGCCCACTGGGGTCTTGCATGGATCCCTTGGGGTCTATCCCCCAAGTACCCATGAGGAGACTCATGGCAACGGCGAGTGGGCAACTACCCCCTCTCCCGCCTCCTTTAACCAGTTTTCACAGCAAACAGTTACAGCCAATATGACCTTCTAGCATCTCGAAGTTCGCGGGCATAGTCATTTTGTATGTGTCCTATCTATGTAGGCTACGCTTCCCACCTCTCTACTATTGCCCTCTATGTAATCACATAGTGCCCCCTTACCCTTATGGTCCCTGGGGTTCTTTATTCCCTCCCCTCTATACCCTCTAGTGTGGGGACTCTCCCTTCCTGGCCCTCGTATCAATCGGTTATGTCGTGTATGCCTTTCGCCCCTCGGGATGCTTCCGCGGCAGGAGGCCTCTACTTGTTACTAACGGGGTCTATCTTTCCCCCTCTGGTCATTCTCCCTGCTACCTCTGCATCCCCTGGTACCAGTGTGCTGTGTGTCAGGGCTGTGTGTGGGTCTTGTGACCCTATGCTCGTTCCGGGGCATCTGTCCTTCTGGGTCCTAGTTGTGTTTCCGGCGCTCCTGAATGACGTGTGTCCGCTTTTCCCGTCAGCTTGCCTCTACCAAGATGGCCGCGCAGCCATATCCGGTGACGTCTTTCCGGTCCCTGTTCTTTAGCAGCCGGATGTCGACGGAGGCGGACGTCTTCCTGCGCTGGGCCATTCTTCATCCGGCGATGCAGCTTTCTTCCCGCCAAGAGTCGAGACGCCTCCATCTTCCAGTGATGCGTGTCACGGGCCTCTTCTGGGTTGTGGGGCAGCCAATGTCGCCGGGATTACAGGTAAGTCGAATACTTTTCAGGTTTGGCCTGGAGCCTTGGGGTAGAATGTTCTTGTCCCCCAATAGATAGGTGATGTCGTGGCACTATGAAGCCATGTTCTGCTGCCAGTCACTCAGAGATGCAAGCGGCCTAGGTAACTTAAACTTTGCGCCATAACTTTTAGGCAACCAAACTTTGAAGTGTACAGTTTATTTTGTTAGTGAGTGCTTTGTTCACTCTTTTTCCGGCTCGCTGGTAACTCGAGCCTTCCGGGATGTGCCGGCCTGGTGCCACTCGTTGTCAGGTTCTGCCTCTTTCCGTGGGCCCGCGGCTTCTCCGACTGTCACCCCCAGTCTGCACAGGAATTCATCCCCTTCCTCTAGGTTTTTCATTGAGGTGGCCCTCCCGTTTTTAATGACTAGCAGGCCAAACGGGAAGGTCCACCGATAGCGAATAGCTCTGTCCCTGAGGAGTCGGGTGATCGGTTGCAGCTTCAGGCACCTGGCCAGGGTCAGGGGGGACAGATCCTGAAAGAGCTGCAGGGAGATTCCCTCAAATTGACAGGCTTCATCTCCTCTTGCTTTTATAAAGATTGCCTGCCTGGTACGGAAGTAATGCAACCGGGCAATTACATCTCTCGGTTGTGCGTTCGCCAGGGGTTTGCTCCTCAGGGCCCTATGGCATCTATCCATCATTAGCTCCGCCACGGGGGTATCAGAGAGCAGAGTCGCCATCCATCTGGTGACAAATTCGTCTATCTCTGTTATGTCCTCGGGGATACCGCGTATACGGACGTTACTGCGGCGGTCTCGATTCTCGGCATCTTCTTGGCGTTCGGCCAGCTCTGTAATTTGACTTTGTCGATGGTAAGAACGCTTCTCTGACTTTTTAATTGTTGTGGAGACAGCCACCATTTTGTCCTCCAGGGCCCCCGTTCTTTCTCCGAGGCCCTATACCTCTTTCCTTAGTTCCTGTATCTCTGCCCTGAATAACGATTTCATATCGTTATATAATCGGTCAAAGTCACAACGCCATACGGGCCTCTGTTCCGGCATCTCATCCAAGTCCTCGTCATGTTCTGACCCCGATCCTGCCGCAGAGCCGGGCGCCATTTCTGCCCTCACGTCTCTGGTCGCGGATCGGCTCAGATATCTCCGAAGATCTCCCGTGTTTTTTTTTTTTGTTGATGGCGGGGCCATCTCTATATGTTCCCTTGTTGGTATCAAGAAACTTCAAGTGCGAAATTCCGATTTTGTTTGCCTTATCTTTATTAATGCTTTGGCGGGGGTAGGAGCTACTGGATTAGGCAGCTATTCCCCTCACCATCGCGCATGCGCCTCCCGCGGTTGATGTTTTTATACGTTTTGTTTTAAAATCCAAACAAGTATAAATCCCACTTAAGAGTTAATCCTCACTGTAGCACAACCCCATGCTATTTCACCAGAGTCTTCAATTTAATAAATTATCTTATTGCTATAGGTGAGTGGATATTGTATGTGGGAGAAACCAAGAGTGCTGAAAGAACTTTTGCATGTACGACCATCTTTTCTTTCAGTTTTACGTGCTTTATGCTTTATGCTTTATCAAAGTGGGCAATCATAAATGACAACATAGAAGAGGAATAAAGAATCTTCTTTTTTTTGCCAATTACATAGCAAGCTAAAGGATAACATGCTAAAACAACATTGAATATTTGAGTAACACACAGTGAAAGTAAATATGAAGGAACATTGCTTGATGTTAATATTAAAGATATTTTAAATGCCTTAAGCATAGAATAAAATATTCCAACACATTTGAACTTTGCAACTCACTCAAAAAATCATTTTTTTTTAAATCAATTTTGACATACAAAGGGTGGAGGGATACCAACATTGATCTCTTGGGTATCTAGAGGGAACTATCAATATGCAGACTATGGCAAAAGTATCAACAAAATAAACATGTCCAAGAATTAGGTATTCAATATTCTTAATCTGCAAGACAAAAACATACAGAACCCCTTTAAGATCATATTGAACGCCCCAAAAACATTAAATCTGATTTTAATATAAAATGTTCTGTCTCTGAATTTAATATCAAAGTACGAAGTACATTTGTTCTTAATGAGAATAATTCTGTTTCACAAAAGATTCCATAAAGTTTACATTTGATTAATGTCTTAATTTTCTGTAAACTTCAGGAAGTCACAGTACAATTATTACATACATGAATGACCATTTTCAGCAAAAATTAAAGCTAAGTTGTTTTTTTCTTCAACAGGTTTAGAAAGCCCTGCTTAGCTTTTGTGAATGATAACAATAAAACATTACAAATGCTTTTTCATAACAAAAAGCTATTTGTGCTGAAGTGTGATAAGCAGTTGAACTATAACATTGATTATTCCCATTATATTTAAACAATATAGTTTTGGCAGACTGTAAAGTATGTACACATCCCAATACATGCAGTACTTAGCACAGTCATTAAGAAGAAGTCAAATATTATCTGTAAATATAAAGTGGAAGAATTCCCTCACTCTCACACTAAAGTGCTCATTATCCTCTGTCACCTTAAGATTTTCTGTAGGGGTAAACCGTTTCTCCACTATTTTATGTTGTGCAAAGTATTGCACACAAATGACCTCTTAGCACTATGTTGCAGCATAGAGATACTTATCAATAGAAAACAATGCATTTATTGAAATGGAGTCCTTTATTAAATGTTTTACAACCAGCAGCACCCTAAAATGTATAACTTGGAAAATGTTTGATGAATTCAGAGTGTTTTCTTCTTTAGTGCGCCACATATTCCAGTAAGTAAAGATTGCTTTGCCAAGCAGATACAAACAAAATGAAAAGTGCAGTGAAGTTTTTAATAACACTTAACCACTGAAAAAGTCAACGTAGTAAGCAGGATTGGAACCTGCGCGGGGAAACCCCAATGGATTTCTAGTCCATCGCCTTAACCACTCGGCCATGACTACATAGCTGGTAGCACTGAATTGAGTCACACAGATGGCTCTTGAGCGGATATGGGTAACACACACATGATTGATGACCAATATGAACCAAATAACCTTGAGAACATTTTCATAAAGAGAAATACATGACTTGTTTGTACACATTGTTTAAACAACATTATATTTGTAAAATGTTGCTGCTATTGGGTTTTGGAACAATGACGAGAAATACTTTTTGTTATCCACATTCAATGTACAGTATGAAACAGATCTGAGGCAGAAAAAAAAGATAAGGGGTTAAAAGGAATAAAGGGAAAATGATCTAACTTGGATGTCAGAGATTAAAAGAGCAGATTTGGAGGACAATTGGGGCAAGAAGAAAAGAGATCATTACAGGCATGTGCTCCAGTGGCGCAATCGGTTTGCGCGCGGTACTTATATGGCAATATGTGCTAAGCTATGCCGAGGTTGTGAGTTCAAGCCTCACCTGGAGCATATCCTTTTTTGTTTCATCAACCAATAGCATTGTTTGAATGTATACAATGTTAAATCAAAGGCCTATGGATGTAAATTGCTAAATGTAATCTTTTACATAAAAACAACATTTCCTAATTTTCCTATTTGGCTTACATTGGAGCGAATGTAAAGCAGTCAAATACAATAGGTGTCTCAATGTGGGCAAGAAGATATTGGTAATTGATGATGTATGCTTTAAAAAAAATAAAAAATTAGAGCTGTCCAAGCATATTCTTCCTTTTTTCAAACCAAAATACACCAGTGGAGCCAATGCTACTCATTATTTGGGTCTAGAGGATAAATATATTTCCAGATTTATATATCCTAAAAAGACAATCTTTAATGAGCATCCTGTCTATCTGTACTAAGTAAGGGTCAGCCTATCCCCCCTTCTTACCCCAACTATTCACCTCTCACATTCATATCTTGCTCACCATATGTAATCCACTTCTCACCTCTCTCATAATCTGTAGTTATTAAATTTCCTACACCTACATCCTGAGAATGATTAATAAACAAATCTGAAATCAATACAAAACCCCATTAAGAGTTAAAATTCACCCTAGCAAAGCCACATTCTACCTTTCAATCAAGCCAGAAATATTTTTTCAAACACAATTTGCATCTGAATGGCAGTGGTGGAACAAAAGCTTTCTACATTTTGTTTTTAAATCCAAACAAGTATAAATCACTCTTAAGAGTTAATCCTCACTGTAGCACAACCCCATGCTATTTCACCAGAGTCTTCAATTTAATAAATTATCTTTTTGCTATACAGCCGCAGCCCCTTTTATTCTCCAACATCTCCAACTTTTTTCGGGATTTTTTTCCGAATGCCACGCACTTCACCGCACTTTACCACGTTCATGCCGCATTCATACCGCTTTCATGTTGCATTCATGCCGGCGTCACCCGCGGTTGATGTTTTTCTACGTTTTGTTTTTAAATCCAAACAAGTATAAATCCCACTTAAGAGTTAATCCTCACTGTAGCACAACCCCATGCTATTTCACCAGAGTCTTCAATTTAATAAATTATCTTATTACTATAGGCGAGTGGATCTTGTATGTGGGAGAAACCAAGAGTGCTGAAAGAAGTTTTGCATGTACGACCATCTTTTCTTTCAGTTTTACGTGCTTTATGCTTTATGCTTTATGCTTTATCAAAGTGGGCAATCATAAATGACAACATAGAAGAGGAATAAAGAATCTTCTGTTTTTTGCCAATTACATAGCAAGCTAAAGGATAACATGCTAAAACAACATTGAATATTTGAGTAACACACAGTTAAAGTAAATATGAAGGAACATTGCTTGATGTTAATATTAAAGATATTTTAAATGCCTTAAGCATAGAATAAAATATTCCAACACATTTGAACTTTGCAACTCACTCAAAAAATCATTTTTTTTTTTTATCAATTTTGACATACAAAGGGTGGAGGGATACCAACATTGATCTCTTGGGTATCTAGAGGGAACTATCAATATGCAGACTATGGCAAAAGTATCAACAAAATAAACATGTCCAAGAATTAGGTATTCAATATTCTTAATCTGCAAGACAAAAACATACAGAACCCCTTTAAGATCATATTGAACGCCCCAAAAACATTAAATCTGATTTTAATATAAAATGTTCTGTCTCTGAATTTAATATCAAAGTACGAAGTACATTTGTTCTTAATGAGAATAATTCTGTTTCACAAAGGATTCCATAAAGTTTACATTTGATTAATGTCTTAATTTTCTGTAAACTTCAGGAAGTCACAGTACAATTATTACATACATGAATGACCATTTTCAGTAAAATTCAAGCTAAGTTGTTTTTTTCTTCAACAGGTTTAGAAAGCCCTGCTTAGCTTTTGTGAATGATAACAATAAAACATTACAAATGCTTTTTCATAACAAAAAGCTATTTGTGCTGAAGTGTGATAAGCAGTTGAACTATAACATTGATTATTCCCATTATATTTAAACAATATAGTTTTGGCAGACTGTAAAGTATGTACACATCCCAATACATGCAGTACTTAGCACAGTCATTAAGAAGAAGTCAAATATTATCTGTAAATATAAAGTGGAAGAATTCCCTCACTCTCACACTAAAGTGTTCATTATCCTCTGTCACCTTAAGATTTTCTGTAGGGGTAAACCGTTTCTCCACTATTTTATGTTGTGCAAAGTATTGCACACAAATGACCTCTTAGCACTATGTTGCAGCATAGAGATACTTATCAATAGAAAACAATGCATTTATTGAAATGGAGTCCTTTATTAAATGTTTTACAGCCAGCAGCACCCTAAAATGTATAACTTGGAAAATGTTTGATGAATTCAGAGTGTTTTCTTCTTTAGTGCGCCACATATTCCAGTAAGTAAAGATTGC
>NW_027456685.1:0-10717 GCF_040206685.1 Ascaphus truei | reverse complement strand
ACACATGTTACACAAAACTTTTCCCACGTCAATCTCAGCCTTTTTGCCTAATTACATGACTGACTGTTGCATTCACAAGTGTTACATGCATTGCACATGCAACTATTTATTTGCAAGCAATGTTTCTACAAAGGTTCACGTCACATCATTGCCAAATATCATCATTCCCTGCAGAATACACACAACAAATACTTATAACAAGAACTGCACACAGCTTGCCACAGAAGTACTTTATTATGTTAATGTAACACCTTGCATTTTACTATGTCACCTGACATCATCACATACCTATTTAAAGGACGCACATTACCTGATCATTCACAGCTACTCATTTCAAAATGTTGAGATTGTTTAGGAGACGGAGGAACATTCTTTTCTATGACATGCTTGATGATGAAGACAATCATATAGGGCAAGGGAGGGACACACCGAGGGACAGTGACAGTGACAGGGACAGTCACGCGGATACGACAGAGACAGGGAGAGGGACAGGAGATCAGAGGAGAAGACAGAGGAGACAACTTGTGCCTCGTCCGCGTCTGTACAGGGAGAGAACCCTGTTAGATGGGATGAGTGAGGAGGAGATTGTAAGTCGCTATCGTTTGAGTTCAGCAGCAATCTTAGCTCTTTATCAGGAGATAAGGGGGGATTTAGATTTTTTCACAGCCAGAGGTCGTGCAGTCCCTGGGCTTGTTAAAATGCTGTGCTCATTACATTATCTTGCTTCCGCGTCATACCAGACAACTGTGGGCATAGTGGGCGGGGTCTCGCAATCTACATTCTCGCGGGCCTTGACCCAGTTTCTCTATGCACTCAATAGACGCGCTAGGAATTATATTCATTTTCCTACAGAGGCGACAGAGTGGCTGGAAGTCAGGACTGGCTTTTATAATATAGCAGGGATACCATGTGTGCTGGGTGCAATCGATTGCACACATGTTGCTTTGATTGCACCTAGTCAGAGTGAGCATGTGTACCGCAATCGGAAGCACTACCATTCACTCAATGTACAGGTGGTATGTGATGCCACGATGAGGATAATGCATGTGGTACCCAAGTTCCCTGGTTCCAGTCACGATTCCTCTATCCTGAGGAACTCTTCAGTCTTCCATGCGTTCGAAGAGGGACATTTTGAACCTGGTTGGCTGCTGGGTGAGTACATATTTACATGTTCTAACACAAAACACATGTTGATTTAGGAATGTTGGCATTGTACAATTTGATCACTAATGTCAGCTTATGTGTGCTCCATTCATTATAGGTGACTCAGGATACGGAATTAGGCCGTGGCTCTTGACTCCGGTGCTAAACCCTCAAACTGAAGCAGAGGACAGGTACAATGCAGCCCATATATCTACAAGATCTGTTATAGAGAGGACATTTGGCCTACTCAAGACCAGGTTTAGGTGTCTGGACAGAACTGGTGGGGCTCTTCTATACAAGCCTCAAAAAGTGTCTGATATTATCCTTGCCTGTTGCATTTTGCACAATGTTGCACTCAGGCACAATGTACAGTCAGACCTAGCTGAGGCTTTGGTAGACGAGCATCCCACCCATGTAGCTGCTGAAAATGAACAAACAGCCAGTGGTGGCCAGACACGACAGAATCTCATCAATTCATTTTTTTCTTGTAAGTACAAACTCATATGTTCCTAGTACTACTTTTATAGTTTAATTATGTTATATTAACAATAATGTTTCTTTATATAACCTTCTGTTAGGACACAGATGAATATGGGTTGCACACCTTTCTTTTCTCTGCTGTGTGCACAAAGGGATGTGGCACCGGTATGTTATTGTTGCACAGGTTATATAATCCCTCTTCAATTGTACTTTAGTTGTGTGTATGTGAATACAACTTGGGTAACAAAGCAATAATATTTTAGCATTGTGTTATTCCTTATGCTAAGACAAAACACATATTATGCCCATAATCATTCATGCTTCTAGTATGCTTACATACAATGTTATTGGTGCAGTGTAACATGTACATCCATATGATGTGTACACCAGGCTGATTTACATTTTGAATGTCATGAAATATACATGGTGTTGTACATTTAACACCAAATACACACTTTGCTGTGTTGTTTACGGTACTGAAGATGGCATGTCAATGTTTGCAATTTATATATTGTTCCTTTGCATTATAGGTATATCTCCAGTATGACTGATCATGGTATGTATATTTGCTGACATCTCTCATAAGATGTGGCTACCTCAATCTTCCTATAATTATTGGAACTAAAAACCCAACATATTGGTTTAAACACAAATGTTACATATATGTACTTTCTGTATCATGTATATGCATTTAGCTACTCTTGAGCTTTCATGTGCATTGTATTACAAAATGATTACTCACATTTCATCACATTTTATGTATGTTTCCTTATAATTTCCATTAATGTAATATAGAGGTGGTTGGAGAAAAGGGGATAACTGTACTTATTTGTTTACTTACGGGAGCACATTCATCACTAGCATAGACACACTTTTTAAGACAACTGTTTGTGTCTCTATCAATTGGTGTAGGATCCATGTATAACACCGACAAATGATAACACCAGCTTTATTATGGTAGCTTATATCATCATATTGACTATACTATGTATTTCTAAACGATTAATAAACACAGTAAACTATAGTTAGTTAGGTTAATGAAATATACACAGAAACGTACTTCATAACATGATGGTGATGTCATATTCAGAACATCATGCATTGGAGGGGACCATAACATCTGGCCAGTAACATTATTTGCTACAGTCCCAAACCATTTTATCTACATACCCATGTAACAAGAGATTTTAAATTTAAATGGCTACTTGGTTGTAAGTGTCCTTTACATTGGGAGAAGGAGTGGCTCAGTGAGTAAAGACACACACTGGCACTGATAGTTTGAAGCAGGGGAGTCTGGTTCAATTCCCGGTGTGGGCTCCTTGTGACCTTGGCCAAGTCACTTTATCTCCCTGTGCCTCATGCGGCAAAAAAACATTTGTACGTTCCACGGGCCAGGGACCTCAGGCTGAAACATGTGTCTGTAAATCGCTGCGTACAACTAGCAGCCCTATACATGAACATGCTCATATTATTATTATTATTGTTACATAGTTTCGACAGTCATACGTTCCATTACATATTAGAATACACAAATGTGTTAGCAGAGTGGGAATGGTTGTTATATATAAAACACACCATGTCATAAAATGTTAGTAGTCATTAAAGAACACTCAATAAAAATTCATGAGGCACTCTTTTGCAACATCATTATGTTAATTAAGTGCTTATGCAATATAGGCATAAGGGTATCACATTTTTAATTGTTTGTTAATAAGCGCTGCAAGCAATATAAAATTAGTTCCATATGTAGTATAGTAGTCGGTGGCTCCTCCTCACAATCATCTCATATAAAGGTAGACTCTTCTGAAATCATACATTGATCCGATTGTATCTTCCCCGACATCTCTGAAATACAGCAAACACATGATGGTCAAAGATGGCACCTTACTAGATATGCATCCGTGACAACGCGTTACGCAGCTCTATATGATTGTGTAGATACACACGTCACTCACTTATATGTTAGAAGTAAAACTGTTCATCAGTATGTAATGTTTCTTTAAATTTGTAGCAGGCATAACTATGTATAAGAAGTGAACGTTGCCTGTATACTGAAAGATGTGCGCGCACATCTTTGTGTGCGCACGCACTTCACGCTTGGCTCCACTAACTGTTAGCGCATGCGCAAAACAAAGCGTACGTTGTGCGTTCAATACATGTTGAAAATACCAGTAAACATAACATCTTTATTTCAAATACAATGAAGACGAAACTACATTCGTTCTAAACGAGTACATCTGTATTCTTTTTAAACAGACGTGTTTGAACAGAAAGCACGGCCGATAACACAATGCGCAAATGCAATACGTGTGACGTCATGTTAAGCCAGCGTGAAACGCACGCTAACACTCCTCCCACTCAATTAACATTCGGCTAACGCCCAGGGTACGCCTACAAACACTGAGCCGCACGCATCACACACTGCAGTTACCGTTACTATAACAAAACATGACAGCCAATAGGCTTTGAGGCGCGCACGTCGCTTGGGGGCGGGACTTACATCACTAATCCTTTTTAAGGACGCCTTGGCCCATGACAAGGGTCCCACGTCATACGTGGTGGACCCGGTTTTCAATGTTGTAGATGTTGCATGATAACAAAACAGGTATGTGTTAGAGTAATGGTAAAATGTTGCTAATATGTTTAAAGGGATAGGAAAGTACGTATATTTATTCCGTCAGCAATGTGTACTACTCTTTCAGGTCCTACTATATTGTATTAGGAAACAATTTGTTTGTGATCGCTACATGTTATGCAGTCTGCAATGTTACGCTGTATCCACGCATTGAAAGTGAAAATGGTGGTTACAAAAAAAAAAAAAATTTAAACGCAGAGTCAACGCATAACGATTGTTATATTTACCATTCTTCTAGAATTAACTCTTCGCCTGGCTGCAACTGGTCGCTCCAGAAATGCAAGCCATTTTCATCCACGCTTAACCCAACCGCTGAATCCAGTATGGCACATATCTCCTCCAGGATGCGCTCATAGGAATCGCCACTGCTTTCTTCAAATAATTGGTCGGGAGGTAGGTTCATTTCTTCCGGTTCCCATTCCAATGCCATTTCAGCTGAAAGGCTTGGTACATAATCATAGTACTTTTGTTCTTGTACAATGTGGGTTTCAGGAATGGAGGCTGCAGATATTGCAGCACGTATCGATTCAAACGGATCAGTAGTAGCGGATACATTGCTATTGCCATTAGGAATAAATATGCCTTTCACGACAATATAAGTGCCGTCTTTCAGGATAAATTGTTTTTCCGGGGCAATCTTCCAGAAACCATAGGTGTGTTGTAGCTTATCCTGGTCACGTTCAAAAAAGTCATTACTTGATAAAGTGAATCTTATTGAGGAATTAAAATTCCGTGCATGCTTACGGTCTTGGTAATAAGGATATTTTGCTCGAATGAAATCATCGATTTGGCGTGTGCTTGCTTTCTGTCCGCGACTGTTCAAGATGGCTTCACAGATCATGTACTTATACCCTAAAAGGGGATTAATATTGTTAACGAATTCATCAGCCATGTCTGAGTAGCACAAAAGCTGTGTGCAGGTCTGTGTTATTTGCTCATCAAAATGAATGTGCTGAATGGCTAACAAACTCCTGTTTTTCCTTGTCAAGGTCAACAAAAGTAACTACTTTGACTCCTTATTTCAAACGCCAATTGGATTTGTTTGTCTAATTGGGTTAACAGTTGTGGTTCGTGATATGGGACTGTGGGAGAAACATTTCTCCTTCTTTTATCTCGTTTGTGAAAAACATCCCTAGACTGTGAATGCGTTCACATAGTGTTTTTTTGAAAACTAACAAAGACCAGTGTGTGAAAATATTTCTTAGCCAGGCATATCAGTAAAAACACACCTGCAAAAAGAAATGTTTTTTCCCCGCTTACATTTCTGTGTGTATGTGAAAGTCTGGTTAACTCCCTGTCTGCATGAGTTTAAATACGTGTGTGTATATATATATATATATATATATATATATATATATATATATATATATATATATAAATATATCTCTTATAAAAATATATATATATTTATATATAATATTTTTTTTTTTTTTATATTGCAGGAGTACACACAACATTGATGGCATTAAGTATACCTTGTATGAAACCTATTTAAATGGTGAGAAACATGATTGAATGAAGTAATAAACATTTGTTTAAGCACAATACTGTTAGAGTCTCATACTTAGGATATTTCTCAAACATTAGGCCTGTATTATTAAAATAGTGTGCTTTCACAAGGAAGCATGAAGTGTATTAGTTTGTGTATACCAGTTTATATAGTACTATATATATATATATATATATATATATATATATATATATATATATATATATATATATACACACATATATACATATATATATACACATATATACATATATATATACACATATATACATATATATATACACATATATACATATATATATACACATATACACATATATACATATATATATACACATATATACATATATATATACACATATATACATATATATATACACATATACACATATATACATATATATATACACATATATACATATATATATACACATATATACATATATATATACACATATATACATATATATATACACATATACATATATATATATACACACTCACACACTCACACTCACACTCACTCAGTGTGTGTGTGTGTGTGTGTGTGTGTGTGTGTGTGTGTGTGTGTGTGTGTGTGTATATATATTATTATACATTCTGAGATGTTATAGAAACGAACACACAACTGATTAAAGGACAAAATTACAATGGCCAAGCAAGGCAAAGGTAAGTAATAATTTACACATAATCCTGCTGTACACGTACAAGAAAGATGTTTGCACTTACTTAGGTGTTTTAATAATTGCATGTGACTAATATGCATATGCAATTCTTACATCAATTAACACACCCAAATGCAATGTTTTGCTGCAAAGTCAATGGCAGCTTCTCTAAACTTAGCAACTGGCTCCTGGTGGACCATTACTGAACAGACGATTACAACATAAATATTTATAACACAATTAATTATGAGTGTTAACATTTCCAAAACTTCACGTGTACAAGAACATAGTTGAAAGTTTGGAAACAACACAGTCTTCAGCATACATACAATAGTAATTAGATAATCTGAAGTCAACAAAACAAGGCCAAAGACATATTTTCTGAATTATAACATTTATTTTTTTTGTTCCTTTTGCGAGCGAGTAACAGGCCTGCTTGTTGTCTCTTGAATTTTCCTTTTTCTTTTGCCACCAACTTTAGGCACAACAGAGCCACTTTGAGTGGCCTCTGGCACTTCACGGGCAGGGCTTGTGGCCAGTGACTGTTCACCTACGGGGCTTGTGGCCAGTGACTCACCTACAGGGCTTGTGGCCAGTGACTCACCTACAGGGCTTTTGGGCAGTGATTCACCTACAGGGCTTTTGGGCAGCGATTCACCTACAGGGCTTTTGGGCAGCGATTCACCTACAGGGCTTTTGGGCAGCGATTCACCTACAGGGCTTTTGGGCAGCGATTCACCTACAGGGCTTTTGGGCAGCGACTCACCTACAGGGCTTTTGGGCAGCGATTCACCTACAGGGCTTTTGGGCAGCGACTCACCTACAGGGCTTTTGGGTAGTGACTGTTCACGGACAGGGCTTGTGCCCAGTGACACATGTGAGCAAGTTGGTAGACACTGCACAAGTGATGGTTGGTCTGTTTCATGTGTGTCTTGTTTTGTTTTTGTCGCCTCCTTTGTAGGTGTCTGCTGCTGAATTTGTACAGATGGCAGCGGTAGGATGTCATCAGGAACCTGCACAGCAATGTCTGCTACTTGACCGGTAACATTTGGGCCTGGTGAATGAATATCAGATGAATGTGGTGAAAACTGACCTGCATGAACAGATCCTGGCTGGGAGGTGTTGAATTGTGGTACATTAGTCATTCTCCAGTAATTAGCTTGTGTTTGCTGAACAACTAATGCTTCGAATGAGGTGTTGATTTTTTGCAACTGTTTAGGCACTTCAATGAAGACTCTGTGGAGATGTGCCAATTGTGATACTGTTTCTTCCTGCAGTCCAATCATCCTTTCCAGCACTGTCATCATGTCTGAATGGCGACGATTTTCTGCGTCCACTATTTTTCCCTCTGAAGCTACAATTGCATCGTATGTGGAAGTTGATGGACGATTTGGCGGTACAACAGTTTCTATTGGCACCTCTTCATGGTCACATGATTGTATTTCAGTCTCTTCTGTGGCGTCATCCTCATCATACTCATCATCCTCATCACCATGATGTTCTAAAAAGAAATGTACACATTATTAAATGGCATGTTAATGTATGCTGTGTTACTATGTAATTGTACTGTGTCCTAAGTAACACCTAACATGTTAGCATACGTTTTATAACCTCATTAAAAACTACCTTGACTTACGAATAATGTTTGGACTCAGTATGAAATATGAATGAATGAAAAGTTGCTCTAAACTCAGAAGTCCTACATGATAATTAACATCACTAACACAATACATGTTGCCTTACACTTAATTTTCACTGACACTAAGTAATCCTATTTAAAGAAGATGTGCAAAACAAATAATGCACATGACAACATAACATATAGAAGAGCACATATTATATGGCCAGCAAATGATACACTCACCTTCTAGTAGTGTTGAGCTGGCTGACCCAGGTGAAGACACTTGTTCCATCTCAGGTGACACATGTCCTCCAGGGGCAACTATATATAACAATAACATAAGTTTTACATTTACATGTGTAAATATTGAACAAACACTTATTGTATGTTCTGTATTTATGATTAACTAACAACATCAGTTCCTTAACCGAAAATGTGTGTGAAAGTGAACATAAATAGTTGTAATAACACTGTACATGCCTGTGTACTTAGAATTTTTGAGTTCCCTAACATACAACATACTATGTTTCTGCAGTAATGCGTGAGGATAAATAGATTAAATGAGTACATAAAAATCATATGTTGTGTAGTGATATCAGTATCATAATGTACATAACTATCATGAGATGACCATTCACAATGGTTATCATGAAGGTGGTCATATTGCAAAAAGTGTTGTTTTTGGTAGAGGATATGTGTGGTACATTAATCGAAGATGTGGCACACCTGAATGTGGCTGTGACTCAACAAGACAACACATGCAGTGTGTGATAATGTGTCTTTGATAGTAGTTCAACTATAGATATGAGTGAACTAATGTGTGACGTACGCTTTGATAAGTAATGAGTTGTTGGGGCATTTAGTAGCTAGAGTTAAGCTTTCAAATGAGTGTGATTAACTTCAGTTGTGCTATTCAGGTTGTAAGAAAGGTATTCCCTTCCCCAAAAAGCCTAATCAGCCACACCTTTCAATGACTTGAAACAGGTGCAAATGGTGTGAACTAAGTTGACCGTGAAATGAGGCTGTAATTAGTGTGTGTGCTGAACCCCACCCCCTCTGTTGAAGTGTATGCTGTGATGAGATATTAATTGCAGCTGCTTTAACACAATGGTAGATGAGCTAAGTAGTCATCTGCAGTGTTTAAGTTATGAAAACAATGACATAACATATGATACGTGTGCCTCATTATGCTGTCTGTATATGACATAAAGCAAAAATGGACCTTTTCATAAGCAACTATAGATGTGTTAGTGCCAGTGATGTTTGTAGGCCGTTACATGCAATTTCTTTGATGCATGCTTAAAATAGGCAGTAATGTCATGTTTGTCGGAGTAAAATCAATAAAATACACAATAATATGATACATATTTCTGTTCTGTACCTGTAGCTACTAATAATTTCTCATGAACATGTGTTACACATGTGTACTACCCTGTTGTTCCCCATCTTCGCCCACCATCAATTGCTTCCACTGCAGCTATGCATTTTGGGAATTCACATGTAAATGAGCACGCAATGGCACGTGCTATATTAGTTACTGCTTTTAGTAGGACTACTACATATATGTCTATTTTGAGATATATATATACAGAATCAGACATATACATATATAGATGCAGGTATGCTTATATTGTGAAGACAGTATAAAAAGCAGTGTAAATATGCAAAATAACTGTAAGCAACGACACGCCTAGTACAGTAATATTTATCACCTGCTGGAAATTGTGACGGATAAATTCCAATGTCACGGTCACCAGCCAAGCCTTCCACGACGACGGTAAGTAATTTTGGCCGAAGCAGCTCCTCCAATGGAGTCAATATGAGACGTTGTGGTGTGGGCCCACCTCCAGTGCCAGTAGCATGCACGCGTTGGTCTTGTATTTTCTTTTTCAATTTGGACCTAATATCATCAAATCTTTTCCGACAATGATACTTGTCCCTGACACTATTCCCACAGGCATTGACACCAATGACTATTGTGTCCCACATTTCTTTTTTGCTTGCTGCACTTGTCCGCCCTTGAAAAACATATAAAAGATATGAGGTAAATTAATAATAATATAAGCACCAGTTTCCTACACTGCTAGCTGTTCCAAGAGATAGCAAACATGCTGTTTTATGTGTAATATGTGCAGCACATGAGCATTCACTACTAAACCTATACATGTAAGCAAGGTTGCATTCATATTGTATGCAGTTCTGGCAAATTGACCGCCTGTGTTTATTTGTCCTTGTAAGGCATGATAAAAAGCTGTGTTTCCACACTAATGAACATAGAAAGATATTGTGTACCCATATTTGCATATGAACAAAACTCAGATGACCTAGGATCACATGTATTTGAATAATAAATGTAAAGTTACACTTACCTACTAAATGTCCATAGAGACTGTCATAGTGCTCCAGAATGCCAGTGACAAGAGCCCTATTTTCCTGGTCATTGAAGCGAGGATTACGTGGCTTCTCCACACGTTTTTTCCGAGCAGGTTTAGGGTCAGAGCTTGGCTGGTGCTGACTGGACTCTCCTTCTTCCAATGGAAGAGCCTCCAAAAGCTGGCCACCAGCAAGCACGCCACCACCAGACACCCCATCAGCAACTGCGCCACCAGCAGCACTCCCAGCACCAGCACTCCCACTCCTAGCACCAGCACTCACACTCCTAG
>NW_027456684.1:0-11382 GCF_040206685.1 Ascaphus truei | reverse complement strand
AAAGGTATTGCAAGATGCATAAAAGCAGTTTCATTTAGTTTTACTGCACAGGATTGATAACGGAGGCCGGCGGGGACCCCCCGGGAACCCCCATAGATCCATAACGGGGCCTGTATCTCGGGAGGCATGGGGTCCCCGTGGCTGAAATCAATGCAGTTCAGGTCGGGAGACCCCCTGCTCCTGTACACTATTGTTAAAATGAATATTTAAACTGCAAGATCGTCTGTAAGAACCGTACACGGAGACGCATTGTCTCCGTGCAGCTCTTCCAGGCTGCAGTTTCAAACGAACAAGTTGGGCAAGTTACTTTATCTCCCTGTGCCTCAGGCACCAAAAACATAGATTGTCAGCTCCACGGGGCAAGGACTTGTGCCTGCAAAATGTCTCTGTAAAGCGCTGCGTACAACTAGCAGCGCTATACAAGAACATGCTATTAGTATTAGTGAATTCCGTTTTGACACACGTGTTTTATAGTGCGGTAAGACAATGCAAAGTCGCTCGGTAATGCACTGCTTAGTGAATAGGCCCCATAGAGTCTTAACTCGGCACTGTAAGAATAGGTGGATATCAAGTCAAATTAGAAATTGTGTATGAGAAGGGGGGTGCAGGGGTCTGCTTTTCCTGACCATACTGTGACGATGATGATAGGAGGGAGGTCCCAGCTACGGTCACAGGGATGATGCCAAAGAACATCAAGGAACAGAGGGTAGCCCCGCAGCAGGACCCCCACGGACAGGTAGAGGAGCCTGTGGACAAGATAGGCAAAAGTATGTGAGAGGCAATATAGTAACCGAAACACCATACTAAATAGTCCTCACATCAACCTAATCCTAACTTTTGCTATGGTCCTGGTTCATGGGATCTGGGTGTATCTGTTCTGTACCAGACTATACAGTAGTCACAAGACAACTGCATGTGTGGTGTCAACCAAAACACTCAAGATCCAGGTCCTAATTCATCCCATGAGGTCCTTATCCAGAATGCTTCTCTCTGTAATAGCATTGTCTGCCTATTTCCCCCTGTTGTGGTCTGTCTTCTACACCATCCATGATTTGGAAGCGTAATTGGCTAATGTTATGGCCTGCGTCTACAAATTGATGTGCTACTGGGGCCTCTACAAATGGCCTTTACCACTTCCTGTACCAGGTCTGAGTTAGTGTAAATGTAATCTGGAAAAAGCGCACGAGAGGTGCCCCCAATGGTGTAGTATTAAAACCATTTTTATTATTAAGATAAAAAGTAATGCAGTCACACATAAGCGTTTAAAAACTGGCCCAGCTGTCTTGGGGTGGGGGTGGGGAGGCTCCCATTTCTCAATTCTCTCGCGTTGCACTGGAGTCCAGCGGTAAGATGCTGTCGGATTCTCCAGGAGGATAGGACTGTGGCGGTACCTGTAACCGTGCGTGTTCCCAGTGATGTCACCCAGCTCGGAAGAACCTGAGACAACTCGGTACCGGATGCCACCTGGGAGTTAGCGCATTGAGGACGGAAAGAGGAGCTGATGGGAGCCGCTATGCTATATAATTACTCATTTCTATTTTATTACCTATGGTTTATTATTTTTTTTTATTCATTTAGTCGTCTTTTTAATCTTTATTTCTATTTATTACCTCTGAAATTGTAGGGGTCATTTCAGGTTGTTTTATGTTTTTACTCCCATACATATATTTTCTTTTACTTTCAATACAATATAGTGTGTGCATTTATTGGTATGCTGTGAAGCCCAGGAGAATATTTCAGCCCCATTCATTAGAATAGAGTTGATCTCTTCTACAGCGCAGGGATAACGTATCAATCGCGGAGTTAACACGTTTTGTCAAATTCACGCTGTTGTACCAAGAAATAAAAGAGAGAGAACTTTTGTTGATCACCCATTGACTTATAGACCTCCCAAAACACTCCTCTGCATATCATGCAGAGAGATACCTGTCGCTCTCCAGCAAAAGCTCTAAAGAGGGCCTGTTATGCATGGTCAGCAACCTCATGCAAACGTTTTGTACGGTAGAGTTTTTGCCACTTTTTTACTCACCATAATTTGTTTTGTGTCTGGTTAGACCCACTACCAGCTTCACATTGCACACTATTAACCAACCTCAAACTGATGAAAGGTCCAAACAGCTGCCTGTGATTAGGGTTATTGGCTCTGCACTTCTTTAACCCAGGCTGTGCTGAAAAGCTGTGTAATTCGGCATGCATACGCTTGTAGGAGTCCATGTTAAAATGGACATGAAGCAAAAAGTGAAACACTGTGTGCTCATTTGCATGTCATTACCCAGAACCCTTTGCTGCAGTGGAAGCATTGTATGCTAAGAGATAATGGGGAAAGACAGGGTTGCAGACCAGTCTGAGACGTGCAAACGTGCTCACAAGTGATATTTTTGTTTGTGGTACATTGTATGGTGGAGGGTTTTTGTCACTCTTTTACTCACCATAACTTAAACATATCAACTAAAACAGGGGCGCGTAAACTGGGGGCGTGAGATTTTCTGGGGGGGGGCGGGGGTGCAGCGATTACAGAGGTTCCGCGCTCTACCCCAAGGCATTTAAATGAAATGCTGGGGGACTGCGCGAGGCCTCTGTAACTTCTGCTGCCTGGTATTCGGCGATGTGTCGCCATGGTAATCCGGCGTCAAATTACGACGCATTGCCATGACAACGTGACGTCACATGACACCGGAGGCGGGCAGGGGAGGAGAGCAGGCAGAGGGGCGCAGGGAGAACTTTGTTCACCCCTGTACTAGATAGAAGATGCAGATACTAATTTGTGTCTTCCAGCAGAGGGCGCAACAAAACACTTGAGTTTGTCTTTGAGAAGCTGGGTACAGTATATCATAAATCAGCTTCACTTCCAGTTAGGAGACCGTGTTCCACATGGAAAAACTGCAAATAGCGCAGTGTTTTCATTTCTGTATATAACAGGGTCCCCCTGGGTCCCGCTTACCTCCGCTAGAGCGGGTTGTTGAGCGGTGCGGGCGGCCTGGCCGGCGACTGCACAGCTAGTCCCAGAGTCCGGCGGCCATTAGGGATGCTGCGCATGAGTGGGATAGGCGCGCGAGGCGGCCAATAGAGGAACAGGGTTGCGGGGACTACAAACCCCATAATGCATAGGTGCCAGGCACCAGGTGTTGCGCTACAGCCAATGGGGCTGCGGATTTCCCCTGCACTAGTGGATACATTTCGCGGGCAAAAGACACACTTGTCAGTCGGAGCTGGGACGCCATCAGGGTAGGGTGTGCATGTTCAGGTGTCTGTGGCACCTGCACTAGGCCAGAGACCCCCATTAGGCCCCAGCTATGGCCCTGACTCCCCTCAGCTTGTGGTTGCTGCAGGGACAAGCCCATAGATAGGGCAGTGCCCCTGAATTAAAGTGAGCGACACAGCCAGGACGTGGCTGTATCCTGACCTCAGGTGACCTGGCACCAGACACCTGCAACAAAGAGACATTGCATACAGTGGTACAATCCCTGCGGGACCCACCCAACGTAGAGGCGGAGGCTTCGCGGTTACCGTCACTGGATCCGTGGATCCCATCAGCATCACTGCGCGCCCGGGTGTGGACACACCCAGCAGGTATCTCACCTCATCACGTGCAGCAACTCAACACTTTAGTGGGGCAGCGCTGTCTCACCCATTTGGGTGGGTTGGCTCTTGGGGGACGGTCCAGTGCCTGGAGCACCTCAGTACATTGGGGCAAACCCCACCGGAGTGTGGTCACAGTGTTGGGAAGGCACGGTGAGGGGTTGCGGCCCTGTGAGGCCCAGAGTCTCTGTAGTGGGGTTATGGTTTATGACTGTTCTATGAATACAGTAAATTGCTATTGTTTCACTGCATCCGTATTTTGTTCATACATGGTCCTGCACGGGGCTATCCCACATAGTTAGGATCCCGTGCAGGTGGAGGCGCTGTCACCCATCGAATCAGGTACACCCCAGGCTCCCAGCGGCGGAGGTTCAGGCCTTCTGCGAGCCCCAGGTAACGCACCACACACACCGTAGCCGGCCTATCTCCCAGGGGGTGGGGGGAAAGTGCGCTACATGTATGAAACCTTTCAATGCAAATTGGGGAATGCTGCACACCTATAAACACAAAACAAAAAATGGATGCAACTACCAGTGCTTCTGGTCCAGGGGTATCAGTGTGGTATTCCAAATCAGTATGGATAAATAGAAGAAGCAGGGCACTGCGGATTTATATAGTGAATTTATTGCCAATAAATCGACGTTCCGGCCTCAGCAGGCTTTTTCAAGAATGAGTGGCGTAGTGACATAGCACTAACACAGTGACATAGCACTAACACAGTGACATAGCACTAACATAGTGACATAGCACTAACATAGTGACATAGCACTAACACAGTGACAGCACTAACACAGTGACATAGCACTAACACAGTGACATAGCACTAACATAGTGACATACTGTAGCACTAACATAGTGACATAGCACTAACACAGTGACATAGCACTAACACAGCGACGTAGCACTAACATAGTGACATACTGTAGCACTAACATAGTGAAATAGCACTAACACAGTGACATAGCACTAACACAGTGACATAGCACTAACACAGCGACATAGCACTAACACAGTGACATAGCACTAACACAGTGACATAGCACTAACACAGCGACATAGCACTAACATAGTGACATAGCACTAACACAGTGACATAGCACTAACACAGTGACATAGCACTAACACAGTGACATAGCACTAACACAGCGACATAGCACTAACACAGTGACATAGCACTAACACAGTGACATAGCACTAACACAGTGACATAGCACTAACACAGTGACATAGCACTAACATAGTGACATAGCACTAACACAGTGACATAGCACTAACACAGTGACATAGCACTAACACAGTGACATAGCACTAACACAGTGACATAGCACTAACACAGTGACATAGCACTAACATAGTGACATAGCACTAACACAGTGACATAGCACTAACACAGTGACATAGCACTAACACAGTGACATAGCACTAACACAGTGACATAGCACTAACATAGTGACATAGCACTAACACAGTGACATAGCACTAACATAGTGACATAGCACTAACACAGTGACATAGCACTAACACAGTGACATAGCACTAACACAGTGACATAGCACTAACACAGTGACATAGCACTAACACAGTGACATAGCACTAACACAGTGACATAGCACTAACACAGTGACATAGCACTAACACAGTGACATAGCACTAACATAGTGACATAGCACTAACACAGCGACATAGCACTAACATAGTGACATAGCACTAACACAGTGACATAGCACTAACACAGTGACATAGCACTAACACAGTGACATAGCACTAACACAGTGACATAGCACTAACACAGTGACATAGCACTAACACAGCGACATAGCACTAACACAGCGACATAGCACTAACACTGTGACATAGCACTAACACAGTGACATAGCACTAACACAGTGACATAGCACTAACACAGTGACATAGCACTAACACAGTGACATAGCACTAACACAGTGACATAGCACTAACACAGCGACATAGCACTAACACAGCGACATAGCACTAACACAGCGACATAGCACTAACACAGCGACATAGCACTAACACAGCGACATAGCACTAACACAGCGACATAGCACTAACACAGTGACATAGCACTAACACAGTGACATAGCACTAACACAGTGACATAGCACTAACATAGTGACATAGCACTAACATTAGTGACATAGCACTAACATAGTGACATAGCACTAACACAGTGACATAGCACTAACACAGTGACATAGCACTAACACAGTGACATAGCACTAACACAGTGACATAGCACTAACATAGTGACATAGCACTAATATAGTGACATAGCACTAACACAGTGACATAGCACTAACACAGTGACATAGCACTAAAATAGTGACATAGCACTAACACAGTGACATAGCACTAACACAGTGACATAGCACTGACACAGTGACATAGCACTAAAATAGTGACATAGCACTAACACAGCGACATAGCACTGACACAGCGACATAGCACTAACACAGTGACATAGCACTAACATAGTGACATAGCACTAACACAGTGACATAGCACTAACACAGTGACATAGCACTAACACAGCGACAGCACTAACACAGTGACATAGCACTAACACAGTGACATAGCACTAACACAGTGACATAGCACTAACACAGCGACATAGCACTAACATAGTGACATAGCACTAACACAGTGACATAGCACTAACACAGTGACATAGCACTAACACAGCGACATAGCACTAACATAGTGACATAGCACTAACACAGTGACATAGCACTAACACAGTGACATAGCACTAACACAGTGACATAGCACTAACACAGCGACATAGCACTAACATAGTGACATAGCACTAACATTAGTGACATAGCACTAACATAGTGACATAGCACTAACACAGTGACATAGCACTAACACAGTGACATAGCACTAACACAGTGACATAGCACTAACACAGTGACATAGAACTAACACAGTGACATAGCACTAACATAGTGACATAGCACTAACACAGCGACATAGCACTAACACAGCGACATAGCACTAACACAGCGACATAGCACTAACACAGTGACATAGCACTAATATAGTGACATAGCACTAACACAGTGACATAGCACTAACACAGTGACATAGCACTAAAATAGTGACATAGCACTAACACAGTGACATAGCACTAACACAGTGACATAGCACTGACACAGTGACATAGCACTAAAATAGTGACATAGCACTAACACAGCGACATAGCACTGACACAGCGACATAGCACTGACACAGCGACATAGCACTAACACAGCGACATAGCACTAACACAGCGACATAGCACTAACACAGCGACATAGCACTAACACAGTGACATAGCACTAACACAGTGACATAGCACTAACATAGTGACATAGCACTAACATAGTGACATAGCACTAACACAGTGACATAGCACTAACACAGTGACATAGCACTAACATAGTGACATAGCACTAACACAGTGACATAGCACTAACATAGTGACATAGCACTAACATAGTGACATAGCACTAACACAGTGACATAGCACTAACATAGTGACATAGCACTAACATAGTGACATAGCACTAACACAGCGACATAGCACTAACACAGCGACATAGCACTAACACAGCGACATAGCACTAACATAGTGACATAGCACTAACATAGTGACATAGCACTAACACAGCGACATAGCACTAACACAGTGACATAGCACTAACACAGCGACATAGCACTAACACAGCGACATAGCACTAACACAGTGACATAGCACTAACACAGTGACATAGCACTACGCCACTCATTCTTGAAAAAGGCCTGCTGAGGCCGAAACGTTGATTTATTGGCAATTAAATTCACTATCTAAATCCGTAGTGCCCTGCTTCTTCTATTTATCCTGTATGAAACCTCTGTCATTTTACACACAATACAAGTTAGATTAACACAACATAAAATGCCTGGTTTGGGTCCACTTAACACATTTAGCAAAGCTTTGTGTCACACACATACCTGTCCGTGGTGTCTCCTGCGATGAGTTATCTCATTTTACGTCAAATAAGTCAAGATAATAAATATACTGTATGTCAGGGGTGCTCAATCCAGCCCTCAAGCCTCCCCTTACCCCCCAACAGGTCAGGTTTTTAGAATATCCCAGCTTCAGCACAGGTGGCTCAATCAGTGGCTCAGTCAAGGACTGAGCCTCTGATTGAGCCACCTGTGCTGAAGCGGGAACTGATTGAACCACCTGTGCTGAAGCTGGAATATCCTGAAAACCTGACCTGTTGGGGGGGGGGGGGGGGCTTGAGGACTGGAGTTGAGCACCCCTGCTCTACGTTGTGAAATATATGCATTCATTTTGTGATTTTTATTTTTTAGCAACAGAAAAGAAGCAGAATTCGCAACTTTATCTCCCCAGAGCGTATAAATGATAACCGAGGCGTATTGAAAACACCTTTCTGTAATGCCCTAACTGAATAGACTGTTAGAGACACTCATTAGACTGCAATAGTGCCAATTATGACACAGTAGCACGGAAACTCCTATTGAAGTAAAAGAAAGTTTCCAGTCAACAGTGCCCCGATCGGCACTATCACTTTAATGCCCTCCCCCACCCCCTCCTCCCTTATAAATGTTAATGACTGTGATTCTATCCAGAATGCCCCCGGCGTTGGCGATTTCAGAAAACAATATGAGGGAGTTGTATAACAGGAAATATAGGTAGTGATGCACAGGCACAATTTACTTAGCGGTGCTACAGTATGCCTCCTTATGTCCCACTCGCATGAATAGGCAGTGAGGTCCCCCAGCCCCAAAAGTGTCTCATTGCATTGTACCACGTACTGTAGTACATATAAGCCAACATGTCCTTTATTTGCTGTGCACTGTATGGTGGAGGCCTTTAGTCACTTCTTCTGTACCCACAATAACTTTTTTTTATGTCTGGTTATACCCACGTACCAGCTTCACGTTGCATAACCAACCTCACACTGATGAGACCCAAGAGGTCAAAACAGCTGTCTGTGAGTCGGTTTGCTGGCTCTGCACTTCTTTAACCCATGCTGTGCTGGAAAGCTGTTTAATACGGCAGGCATAAGCTTATAGGGGTCCATGTTAGAATGGATAAGAGGAGTGACTCACTGTACTCATTTGCATGTCATTACCCTGAATCCCTGGCTGCAGTGGCTGTATGCTAATTGATAATTGGGGAAAGACAGGGACATGTTTGAGACATGCTAATGCACCACAAAGTGGTATTTTTATTTACTGTTAGAAAGACCAAAAACGTTTACATTTTAAGCAAATTGAACAAAAGACACTAAACAGCACAACATCTACAACTATGGGACGTTTGGATAAATTGTTCAAATGTTTTTATTAGCATTTTTATACAATGCTAATATAGAATTACACAACATTAATCCATGAATATAATAATAATAATAACAGCATGTTCTTGTATAGTGCTGCTAGTTGTACGCAGCGCTTTACAGAGACATTTTGCAGGCACAGGTCCCTGCCCCGTGGAGCTTACAATGTATTTTTTTGGCACCTGAGGCACAGGGAGATAAAGTGACTTGCCCAAGGTCACAGGGAGCCGACACCGGGAAGTGAACCAGGCTCCCCTGCAGCAATCTCAGTGTCAATCAGTGTCTTTACTCACTGAGCCGCTCTTTCTCCTTCTCCTTCTCCCTAATATAAAAGTAAACCTTTTTCGACGTGCTCTGGTGAAAAATAGAGATTGGTGAATGTGTCAAAATTCAAATTGCGTTTTTTTTTCTCTTTAAATTTTCAGAACAATTTGAAAATTCTGAAATATTTTGAATATTCAAATCATTTTTTTCCATATTCGAAATAATATCTAGATTTTGAATATTCTTTCCATATTATTCCATTTTTAACATGGTTTCTCTGGTGGGGGGAGGAGGAGGGGGGGGAGGGTCGCATATTTTTTAATATTCTCCAATTTTCTTATTTTTTATTTTTCTCAAATTTTCAAAATCTTCTTCGATTTTGAATATTAAAATTTTAGGGGAACCCCCCCCCCCCCCCACACTAGTGGCAACTTTTTTTTCCCACCAACAAATGTGCGAAAATTAAAAAATGTGAGAATTTTTTTTTTCACTTTTACGGTGAATTTTGGCAAATAATTTGCCCCTCTCTTGTGAAAACGAAAACGGTGTCATGAACGAGAGGAAGCTAATGAGTGTCTGCACAAGAAAAGATAGATGGCAATCAACAGCTCTGTTCTCACACCGATATAGTGAGATACGAGAACAAATACAGTGAAAGTAATAACAGTATAATTCATACGGTGCTGCACAATGATGAATTTTACAGGTGGTATAGACTTAAAACCTGCAAGAAGCTGTGATAATCAGTGAAACGTGTGTCGGGTCTTAGACATGGCATGTTACACGAGCTGGAGTGGGAGATATATACTCGCCTGCGCCTGTGGGGGCGCTCTGAGGCTTGGAATCACATGTACTATCTAGTATCAGATATTATTCATTACTTAGCTTATACTTGGCACTAATGTCTATTAACTTAAAGATATCGAGTGATTCGTACGTTTGAACCTCATAGTGAAACTATATCACAGGGCTACTGATTTATATTAGAATAGATATATTTCATTAGTCCATTGTATTTGTGTCTACTTTCTGTCTTATAATGTTGGGCTGATCCAGCAGCAATTTACCTAACAGGGAGAAACATACAGTAACTACAATATCTATGAGGGATATACCTTAACAATACTGGATATACACACTTTCAGCTCATTTGCCCTTAAGTATATAGCAATCAGCTGCAATTACCATTTGAGGACTCGCATACTCCAGAGCAGGGGTGCCAAACTCCAGTCCTTCCAACAGGTCAGGTTTTCAGGATATCCCAGCTTCAGCACAGGTGGCTCAATCAGAGGCTCAGTCTTTGACTGAGCCTCTGATTGAGCCACCTGTGCTGAAGCAGGGACTGATTGAGCCACCTGTGCTGAAGCTGGGATATCCTGAAAACCTGACCTGTTGGAAGGACTGGAGTGGGGCACCCCTGCTCTGGAGGCAGCTCAGATTTTATATTTTTAATTCACTATACAGTATGTTCACTTTCGCGCAGGATTCTCGGTACACCCTGTCTGTATGCATGTGCATCACCTATTAACACAGCACTTTAATGACCACAATCAGCCTTCAATGTATTTTATTTACAACTATTAAAAGTTACTTTTTATTTCATGTCATTCAACATTTATGAGGTGTGTGCCACTATAGAATGTCATTTTCTGTGCTCGCACCAATCTAGTATTCTGGATTACAATCTAACTTTTTTACGGCCAGAGTTTCAAGGAGAGAATGACTAGCCCAAGGTCACACGAGCCAAGTCCCATGTGAGAGTTTCCCCAACTGAAGAGGAAACAATGTCACCCCAAATATACTCATTAGGGCTTCTAAGATGTACTAAGCCTCGCAAACGGCTTTCTTGGCCCAAAATTGGCACACGTGAGTGTCAGGTGTCCTGCTTATACACGCGCGTAAGGGTAGCTGAGCGCGCGGTAAGTATAGGTTTTTTGTTTACCTAAGCGCTGATCGCGGCTGAGCGTGTGTGCACGAGCGCCGCGCTCACCGCGTGAGCGGGGACTTACATATATCTATATATGTAAGTCTCCTCCGCAAGCACCGCCTGCTCAGCGCTAGCGGGGACATAGCCTCAGTCTGCGCTACATCAGCATTGAAAAAAGGTTATGGGAGGCGTACAGAAATAGACTGTGCAAAACGTACAGATGTAAATAATATGTTCTTAAAAGGAATGTTTCTGTGC